>NW_027601560.1:0-116298 GCF_053455715.1 Rhinoraja longicauda | reverse complement strand
GATAGTTTTGAGAACTTATCGAAACGTATAAGATTATTAAGGGGTTGGGCACGTTAGAGGCAGGAAACATGTTCCCAATGTTGGGGGAGTCCAGAACAAGGGGCCACAGTTTAAGAATAAGGGGTAGGCCATTTAGAACTGAGATGAGGAAAAACGTTTTCAGTCAGAGAGTTGTGAATCTGTGGAATTCTCTGCCTCTGAAGGCAGTGGAGGCCAATTCTCTGAATGCATTCAAGAGAGAGCTCGATAGAGCTCTTAAGGATAGCGGAGTCAGGGGGTATGGGGAGAAGGCAGGAATGGGGTACTGATTGAGAATGATCAGCCATGATCACATTGAATGGCGGTGCTGGCTTGAAGGGCCGAATGGCCTCCTCCTGCACCTATTGTCTATTGTTCAGGCCGTCAGGTCCTGGCAACATTCTTATAATCCTTCTCTGCGCTCTTTCCAGCTTCAATTACATCTTTCGTAGAGTAGGATGACCACAAATGAACACGATACTCCAAGTGCAGCCTCACCGACATCTTGTACAACTGCAACATAATGCATCTTGGATTTTCTGTTTTATATTCTATCCTTGGATCAAACCGGTGATTTTTGATTTTTGCAGGAGGTAAACCCTGCAAAGTACTGATCAAGTACTCTAACAACTGGCACAGCCCTCAAATCTACTGCAAATAACTAATTTGTGAAGGTAATAGGATATTCAGAGGCTTCCTTGTAAATATTGTCACGTTCTCAGAAACCAGAGTACATTGTTAGCCAGCCAGCAGCAAACACTGTCACTGCTACTGCTGTAACTACGCAGCAAAAGAAACGCTCTGGGCGACAAGAAGCAGGAAAGTTAGCAGAGAAAAAGATCAGGATATTATTTTTGGGGGGCACTGAGCCAGTGGCACAAGAAACGTATGGACAGTGATTGGCAGGGAATTCTAACGTCTTGTGTAAAGCACTATGTGCATTTTCCAACCTCCCCAAACACAACATATGAGGGGGAGAAACTAGCTGGGAAATTTCTCATCCATTAGATGATCTTGGAGATCACCCTGGCCCTGATTACTGTTTTACAGTCCCGACCTTTGATTTCGAGCGATTTCTAAATCAGCCCTAACAGCTCTCTTTTGAATGAATGGAACCAGCTGACATGAGCTTGCAGACTGTTCCAATATTGTCCAGAACAGGAAAATTCTTTCTGACATCAAAGTTAGATAATCATAAATGCGTGGGCATGATGCCCCTAACATTTGATGACACCCTGATGTTTGGAAACTCTTACTGAGAGAGACATTTATCATATCATATCATATCATATATATACAGCCGGAAACAGGCCTTTTCGGCCCTCCAAGTCCGTGCCAGTTACCATTGAATCCTTCACTGAAGTAGATTACATTTCTTAATCTATTAGATTATATCAAATAACTCTTTTACTCGTTATTGAGAAACACTGCTAAATTTATATATTTTTATGCAAACATAAATGTTCTTAGTGATGATGAAGGGAACATCCCTTTGGTTGCATGATGATTTATAACCGTGATATCTTTTCACAGGTATTCATTTAACTATAAAGCATCCCTGAATATTGTCAGGTCAGGGAAGGCATCTAACAAACACTTCAAGCAAGTTCTTCTCTCAATATTTGTAGGATGTAAAAAAAATGAAGATACTGAGCTGTGGTCTCTGGCACCTTAATCAAGTACTCATCCAACGATGAGCGCCATTGGTGAGTGGATGGAGTTAGGGTATTATTCAACCGTGATCTATTTTAATAGCAGTATATGGTGTCTGAGTGAATGATGTACCCTTGTTCCTCTAACAATCAGGGTTCTTCGCCTCATTATATCTGACTTCCAGTGTTTTGATTGATGGATTGAAAGATACAGCATAGAAACAGGCACTTGAACCCACCGAGTCCATGTCGACCAATAATCACAATGATATCACCTGTTCACTAGTTCTATGTCATCCCACTTTCGTATTAATTTGAAGGGGCAACATACAGAGGCCAATTAACCTACAACCCCGCATGTCCATGGGATGTGGGAAGAACTGGAGCACCTGGAGGAAACCCACGGGGTCATAGGGAGAATGTGCACACTCCACACAAACAGCACCCGAGGTCAGGATTAAACTGGGTCTCTGGCTCTGTGAGGCAACAGCTCTACCAACTGCTGCACTGGGTCGGTCTGCATTGTTTGAGGCATTGGTCGAGGATTTGACCAGGGACATGGAGTCTGATTTCATTCAGTTCCAGGAGAACATGTGAAAGCTCAAATCCAAGCCTGAACATGGGGCCACTCTGTCCTCTGCAGTTTGATGCTGAACTAAACAGGGATCGGATTTTACGATTTTTTTGTTGTTGTAAAACTGCACAATTATACTCACCCCCAGACAGTTGAGATCGATGGCCAATTTCTTTGTTAGGTCCTTGATAGTTTTGGCAAAGCGATATACATCCTTGGGCAACACATGCTGTGAAGGGTGGGATGGAGTAAGGAGGGTAAAAATAAAGAACATTGACAGGTTAAATCAATATTCACTGTACTGCCTTAGAATTCTTAGCAACAGATGGTCTCAGATAACCTGCAAATTTCCTTTCTAAAATATTACCTTCCTTTTCCTCTTCCTAAATCCTGATATATTTAGCTGCTATTTACTATTGTAGCTCCTAACAGTTCCAATGTATTACAAATCTTTACAACATGCAGTAAAGTGCCAACCAGCAGTTGGTGGAGAGGAAGGATCCCTGTTTTGTTCAGCCTCATTGCTTTTCATTCTCTTGATTTTCCACTTGTTTAATTTTCACTCATTTTGAAGTATCTGGATTTTCAGTGTGCTGCTAAATCTTTCAACATTTAGCAGGTGGCTAATCTTCATGACTCATTCTGGGAAAACAGTGCCAAACGCAGTATGTATGAGAACTGAATCTAACCCTATACGGTAAACCTGTGCGGCAGACTCGTCTGAATAAGGATCCCACCTGGAACGGCACACATTCATTCCTTCTACAGACACTGCCTGGCCTGCGTTGTGTTTTGTTTAAGATCCCAGCATCTGCTGGTCCTTGTGTCTCCAAAATAAAACTCACTTCTTTGTCCAGGTTCGGTTTGGCACATGCATCTATTTTCTTTTCAAGCTGCTCAAGATGGGAGGCTATACCTAGGAGCTGGTGGTTACTTTTGGCGACCTGTATTATAATGAAATAAATTAAAAATAAAATAGAACACGGTTTTCACACAATAATCACAATGGTCATCAAGTTAGATTGCACGATTTAATAAAGCACCGATAAAGCAGACTTTTAACGGCAATTGTTAAAAATAAAGTCACAGGAAATACAGACAGTATATACAGATTTCTAGCCTCAGCTTTGGTCAAGGTATTAAGTGCAATTCAAAGCAAATGCAAATCAACTCTTTCTGCTGGTTGGGAATCTAGGACCGGAGGAGATGGCCTAAGATGTAGATCACGAATGAACTTTGGAAACAATTATACATGTAAGACTAGTAAAAATGTGGAATTATCTTTAGCAAATGACAATTTGTACCAGAGTTAAAATCTCAGATTATTTGGGGTTTTTCAGCCAAGTATATTGAAAGACACAAGGGAAAGGTGTAAATATGGAAAATGCTAATCAGCAGATCAGACTGCATGGAGAGGAAACCAGTGTTAACATCTCAAGTCGATGCTATTTCATCAGTACTCCATTCCCATAATGTAGTTTTGGATTATAATTATTTGAATTTTATTTTCAATTGAGGCAGATTGATCAAACTATGGGATGCAGCATATCACAAATGGCAAAACATGCAGCCGAGCAGTTAACCACTGGCAAGTTCTTCTAAGCTTTTTGCCAAGCTCTTTGGTTTTTACCAAGTTCTGATGAAACTGAGTTCCTCCAGCATTTTATATTTTGCTCAAGATTCCATCACCTGCAGTTTCTTGCATTTTATAGATTACAGAATAGTTCCAGGGTGGAAGATAGGAAATATAACTTTGTTATTTAAGAAAGTAGGAAGAGAAATATATAGAACCATTGAAAAGTTGAAAGTGACTTCAGGTTTTTATCAGTACAGACCTATTGCTAACATTGTCAATTTAACCTGCAAGGTTGGACTGACATGTACTGATGACTTTCTTCTCTAACTTAGACCAGTTAGCCTAACAAAAGTAGGAGAAAAGTTGGAAACCATAAGTAAAAAAGTCATAATGGATTTATGAATGAGAAGTTATCACAAATCGGCTTGGAACATTCTGAGTTTGCATCTAGCAGAATAGGTAAGGGCAAATTAGGTGATGAATTGTAAGATAGTTTTCAAAAGGTTTTGCCATACCAGAGGTGTCTAACACAGGGGGGAAAAGTTTCAGGGTGAGATATAAGAGGGGAGCGGAGGGAAGGATATTTTCAATCAGAGGATGGCTAAAATCTGGAACTATGAAATGAATTGGGGTGAGCGCTGCTTTACGTCCTCATCGTCCACCCTGGGTAGTTCTACGGAACTGACAAAATTTGCAGCAAAGCGTCAACTACGCACTCTGAAGCACCAACTGCCACTTTTGACTGTTGTAGTTGACATATGAAGAAGAAAGAAGAAGAAATGAATTGAATTTGTACTTGGATTGTGCAATGCCCATACTTCACTGAGTCAGTTACTCAGAAAGATTTTCTTACCGCACTTTTGATTCTTGTTTGAGTGTTCGTCAGAAATCGTTTAATCTTCTCAATGAAGATCATATCGGAGGTGTAACGTGTAAACCTGTCTTCAACCTCTTTGACCACCTCAAATGACTTGTGAAAGAATAAACAAAAGTATCAACATTCAATAACATGCTTTGACTCACATTTCTTTATCCATTCTTTGTCATGTCATATTGATAATTTGATGGGTGTATAGTGATTTCAATCTGCCCTTAATTTTGATTTGAAGGAAGTCTGCAGTTGTTAGAAGCTTCGCTTTTATCCAATCTGTCTCTGCCAGATAATAACAGGCCTGCTACGCATTGTTTGCATTAGTAACTTTTCCTTTTATTGCTGCTGTCTTATTGATTTCCCATCCTTATGAACCAATTTTTTGTTATGGTACGTGTCGGTACATCGAACAAGCACGTCCAAAAATGAAAAAAAAAAGATTTTCAAATAGTTACAATTTTAATTTTTATGCTCTTCCATTTTAAATTATCCGTTTTTATTGCAAAAAGACTACTCAAGTTAAAAAAATAAAATGTAATGAATAATTCAGGCAGTTAAGTAGCTTAAGTAGCTTACTGGTGGTCATTACAGCAGCTGGGACATAATTATTTAATGTACAGCAGCTAATGCAGTATCTTCATGTGAACTGTTAAATTAGAGGCAATGTCATATTTTGCCATAGATAACGACTGCAAGGAATGACTTTGGGAGATTGTTTCTAACAATAACTGGACACACATTGACAATAAGTGGACAAATAACTGGTCGTAGAAACTTGTTAAACTTTGTGTATATTATTTTAACAATATTTTAATTTTTGACAGGTTTTGATTTTATTCTTCACTAGACGGGGGTGGACCCAGTGGGTCCAAATCTCTCCTGCGGGCCCGGCAACCCTCTGCACAAACCTCTCCTGCGGCCAGCAGCAAGAGAGCTCTCCTCGCCCCCCCCCCCTCCCCCCCTCATTGTCCACCATTCCCATCACTCGGGCGGGTCCCATTGTGACGTTGAACACGGGTGACGCCAAGGGAAAATGGAAACGTGATTTTTTCAACTTTAAAAAAGTGATTTTTTTAATTTAAAAAGATAAAAACTTAAAAAATATAACAACCATTTGAACCACAAGACAATGGTGATTAAGGTGGTGCTCAAATTGTTGCCCTATCGTGTACCGTTTTGGCTGTAGTTCGGGAACATACTAAATCTATTTATATATATATATATTAGACCAAGTAGACCCGTTGGGGCCAAACCACTCCTGCATTGGTGCAGCACCCTCTCCTCCCCCACTCCCCCTGCGTATGCGGGGATGTGCAGTGGTAGACGGCGGTGGCTCTCCCACTGTTGCTGAGACGCTGTACTCTGGGCGGCATCGGGATCAGCTCCACACATCCATGTACAAACCAAAGAAATGTTAGCTGGCTCTGATAAAGGATCTCGGATTGAAATCTTGAATGTTTCTCTTTCTGTAGATGTTGCCCAGCCTGCTGAGTGTTTCCTACATCATCGGAGCAGAATTAGGCCATTCGGCCCGTTGAGTCTACGCCTCCATTCAATCATGGCTGATCTATTTTTCCCTATCAACTCCATTCTCCTGCCTTCTCCCTGTCAACTTTGACACCCTTATTAATCAAAAACCTGTTAATCTCTGCTTTAAAAATACCTAATGATTTGGCCTCCACAGCCGTTTGTGGCAAAGAATTCTTCAGATTCATAACCCTCTGACCTAAAGAAATTCCTCCTCATCTCCTTTCTAAAAGAACGTAACTTTATTCTGAGACTGTGCTCTCTGGTCCTAGACTCTCCCACCAGTGGAAACATCTACTCTACATCAGCACTATCCAGCCAAGATTCAACGAGGTCCCCCCCCCCCCTCATCCTTCTAAAATGTTTTCTGGTTTCATTACAGATTTTCAGTGTCTACAGTTCTCAAACATAAGGTTGGACAATTCATGTAAATGACCATTCTTTTGATGTCAATTGCAAATTATAAAAATATTCAGGCTCTATCAAGTAATGAGGCTTGACTCCATAGATCCAATCCAGCTCTGCAGGCACATCCAATATTAAACTATACTTCCAGGCAAATTTTAATTTAAAATAAATGAAATGTCTTAACTATTTTGATATTGAGTTCACACCTGTTGCATGGATAGGGTCTCCATTACTTCCAGGTCGACCATAATTGTCCCTTCTATTTTGGCAAGATTTGAGGCTGTCTGCTCCACTTTCTGTCGGTATGTGTCAATTTCTGTCGCTGTAAAGTTGCCACCTTCTGTGAATAACCTAGAGGTTCGAGCATTACATAGTAACTGAAGCATTTTTTTAGCAATAGAAAGATGTTTAAGTCCCGCAATCCTGTGCCTTTTTGGTAGAGCAATCCCAATGTACTCAGTTTGTCAAGCATTGGAAAGGGATCAGAGTAGATTAACGAAAATGGTTCTTGGGTTGAAATAATCACAGCCACAAGGAGCTGGGATTATTTTCTTTTGGACAAAAGAAGACAGTGGAGAGATGTGATATGTTTATGTAATGGCGAGGAGTCTAAATACAATGTATAGTGGGAGGCTGTACCCATTAGAGGGGTTGAGGGTAGAGGTCACTGGTATAAAATGAAGGATAATGGAACTAATAATGAAACATGATGAAAACCTATTTTTAAATGCAGTGTGTGGTTGGAATCTCGAATGAAACACCTGCAGAAGCAGTGGAGGTAAGTCCCATTATAGTCTTCAAGAGAGAAATGGATATGTAGTCATAAACATTTGCAAATATATGGGCAGAAGGTGTGGAACAAGTGAATTGCTCTTGGAGACACAATGGGCCGAATGGCCTCTTTCTGCACTGCTATTATTCTAAGATTCATTCACTCAAAGATTTTCTCATTCACTTTAAAGTAGCTTAAATTATTTACTTCAAAAGATCTTCCTCAAAAGCATAGCTCCAGCGTTGTGTTTCACTTTCATTCTTTTTTTAAAAAAATTAATTTTATTTAAATTTTAACAAAACAAATACATGTATGAACTCATAGTACGCGATGGTACCTACATTATAAATTCGATTATACATTTTAAATTCGATTATACCTGTATTGTTCTGTATTATCTCCCCACCCACAACCCCCCTCCCCCCCACCCCCCAGTTAGAAAAAAGAGGAAAAAGGAGAAGAAGCAAGATAAGGAAATAAAAATAAAAAAAGGAAAGAAAGAAAGAAAGAAGAAAGAAGGGAACCTGGAGACAAGAAGGAAACACTTCCGGCTAATTTCTTATTAAATTCTTTTTAGGGGTATCAAAACAATCCTAAAATTAAATATTTCCAATTCTTAATCCTAGTTTTAAAGTGAATGGGTTCCAAAGTTTCAAAAAGAAATCATATTTATTTCTCAGATTATAAGTAGCTTTTTTTAATGGGATACAACTACGCATTTCTGCATACCATCTTGCAATTCTTATTTCATTGTGATCTTTCCAAGTGACCGCCACACATTCTTTTGCTATTGCTATTGCTATTTTGAGAAATCTTTCCTGATATTTATCTAAAATTAATCTTGGTAATATTCCTTTAGTATCTCCCAATAAAAACAACCTTGAATCCAATGGTATGGTCTTATTCATCAATTGTTCCAAAAAGTTTTTTAGGTCTTTCCAAAAAGGAGTTACCTTAGGACATGCCCATGTGGAGTGTAAAAAAGTACCCACATCCTGGTTGCATCTAAAACAAATTTCAGGTAAATTTGGATTTAAATTGTTTAATTTTTTCGGAGTTAAATATAGTTGATGTAAAAAATTGTATTGTACTAAACTATATCTCACATTAATAGTATTTTTCATACTTTCTAAACACAATCTTTCCCAACTTGGTTCATCAATGCTAGTATTCAGATCTGTTTCCCATCTTTGTCTTGATTTTTGAATTCCTGTCTTTGGACTAGATTTTTGTAACAATTTATACATTGAAGATATAATTTTTTTAGTTCCCTTGCCCTGAATCAGGGATTCAATTCCTTTAATTTGAAATAAAAACATTGAATTACATAACTTTTCCCTTAAAAAAGATTGTAATTGATAATAGAAAAAAATACTATTCCCTGGAATTTGATATTTGTTTCTCAATTGAGAAAATGTCAAAAAATTATTTCCTTCATAGCAATCTCCCATATGTTTAATACCCTTCTGTTCCCAGACTTGTAATATTTGATTATTCCAAGCAAACGGCAGTAATCTATTTTTTACTAATGGAGTTTTAGCTGTTAGAAAAAATCTTTTATCATTAGCTTTAACTGTTTTCAACAATATATTAATTAAATGTTTAGCAAAGGTGACTCTTGATCCTTAACTAATAGCTTCGCTTCCCATTTATAGATAAATTCTTCTGGGCATATACCTTTTAAGCGGCTGCACTCTTACATTTCAACCTTTAGTTCAATACTGTGGGCATTTTCTCTCAACCAGTTTGTAAATTTCCTTAATCCAGTTGCTCTAAGCTTCCTGCCCTTATCTTAAACCTATGAATTAGACACTTCTGGTGTAAGTTTCTCATTATCTACTCTTTCTATACATCTCATAATTTTTTATGTGTTCATCAGGTTCCATCCCCCATCAGCCTCCTCCACTCTGAGGAAAGGTCATCCTGCCTATTCAGTCTCTCTTCATTACTAAAACTCTCCATTCTAGGTTGCATCCTGGTGAATCTCCCTTGCCCCCTTTCCAGTGCAATCACATCCTTGCCATTGCATGGCTAACAGGACTACAAACAATCTTCAGCCTAGGCAATATTTGATAAAGATAAACCATAATGTGTTTTATTCTCCTCTCACAAGTATCCCCAAATCCCTCTGCTGGTGGGATATTAGGCATCGGTTTATATTGTTGTTCATTCGTTTTTCTCAACTTCAAGGCTGATACTAAATAGCAGTTACCATGGCAGATGGAACACTTTATAAATGCATAACACAACAGAAACTATACTAAAATACAAAGTTGACTGATTAGCACTTTTGACATCCTCGGGTTGTGAAAAGCTTTTTTTAAATGCAAGTCACATAGAGCATGGAACAGTACAGCACAGGAACAGGCTCTTTGGCCCACAATATCCATGCCACACATGATGCAAGAACAAATGAATCCCATCTGCCTACACATGATCCATATCTCTCCATTCCTTGCATACCCACGTGCCTACCTAAAAGCCCCTTAAACGCCACTATCTTACCTGACTCCACTACCACCCCTAGCAGTACATTCAAAGGAAACCACCACCTTTTGTGTAAAAAAAACTCATCTCTTTTAAACTTTCTTCTGTTTTTAATTTGTACATTTGTTTTAAGGGCAGTTATCACAAGAATTCTGCTCAGTATAAAAGTAAAACCCAATCGTAATATTTTATAAGAATATAGGCCCACTCAACCTGAATCCAATACATATAGCTGGGTACTGGTTGGTTTGTATTGGACAGCCGCAGTCTTGTAAACACTGCCTGAATATTGTTTGCAGAAACAATTCTTTCGTAGATGGGCAGCCATCTTTATTTTTTATTACCAGTTATTCAGCGGAGACCTTTATTAAAAACTTCACACTCATCAGGATATTATTTTAGCAAGCGGGTGGATGTTAGTTTTGTACGGAGTGGAATAATTTTCCTTTCATACACACAGTGTCAGCATCAATCACCTCCAGGTCAGGTATAACACAAAATTGCACAGTAAATTTACTACTCTTCTGCCCCATGGAGGTTCCTCAGTTCCAGGCTCAGATCTGCAATCTTCTCTTAACAAATATACTTTTCAAACCTGCCACACCAATGTGTACTACCAGGACTGAGAATGCCAAACCCATTTTACGTTTGACAAAGTTACTTTCACCTCAGCAATTTTGGATAGGTTTGAACCCAGCAGCCATCTTGAATCCACTAATCATTCAGCTGCAAGTGAATATTAATAATAGGTTTACTCATTACACGAGTCATCTAAAGCTTAGTAAAGTCAAGTTCAGTCTTTTTTCCCATTGGTACCTCAAAGATTTAATAAAATGTGTGTTGTCATCTTGTAACTTTCCGAGAGATTTATCCAGCTTTTGTTGGAAGTGACGAAGTAATTGGTGGACACCGTCCATATATTTCTCCTGCCTGCTGCTTAGGGAATTTAACAGATTGACCAGCCTAGGGTACAAAAAAAAGAGAATGAACTCTATTTATAGAGTAATAAACAACACATAATACCTTGCCATGGCCTTTATAATAACCCCATATAATGTTGAGCAGTGGATTTATGTATGAACCTATTGGAGGTGCTCTTTATAATTCATCTTTGAAACATACGTTTACCTATCAGATCTAGTTGCAGTTTTGAAGATGAGCTCCAGATGGTATATACTGTCACGAAAGTTCAAGACAGATTTGCAGTGTGATGTTTGAATTTTAGCAAATTCCTTTTTCAGCTTATCCAAAGTTACTTCCACCCCCTTACAGTGGCGTTCCACTTTCTCACTGTGCAGGCGGAGTTCCGCTGTGAGACAAAACCAATGGTTAATTTCAACAAAGAAGAAATGTGGCTTTCTGCTATATTTCAGTGTGGAGTCTTGTTAAAAGCACAACTGCTACCTATCTATACTTGACAACAGCTGTGGCACTTCTGATAGGGAGGAGGTTACCAATTCAGAGTGTTAACTTTATTATGAATTGCCAAAGAAACAGGGAGAAAACTAGTTGCTTGTTGCCTCGCAAGATCAAGTAGATTTTAAAGTTACTTGTACGTGGCAGAACAAGTACTGGCATTTTTTATCTAATTATTTTTCGGGCAGGGGAAAAGACAATTTTTGAATTGACGTCTCAGATGAGCTCAATCCTGTATCTCACCAGCTGAGATACAGCATTTATCCGTATGAAAATGTACAGTCAACAAATAACGTTGAGAAATAAATCATTGTTTTCTCCCTTTCGTCAAGCGACATTGGGGCCAATTGTTAGTTCTATGTTGCAGCTGTGGTTGTGATTAAATGAGGGATTAAGCTGGAGGTTCTGTCGGCTTCTGTCGAATAATAAACCATTATTCAATACCTTGATCAATTGATAGATACATTGAGGGTTCCACTTTATTGCAGTTTATTAGATACTCTGAGATAATGCTGATACAGTACCAGCACGAACATGGAGTACATCCATTTTAATGCGCTTTCCCCTGGGCTCATGCAAGTGAGTTTGAAGTTCCATTTCTGCGTGTAATTCTGTCTTCTTGGCCACAACAATATTATTGGTATTTTCCAAGGCTTTACCATACCACTCCTCTAAGTGATCAAAATAAATCAAGCGAATCCTATAAAATACAATACATTATTTTGGTAAACTACCCTCATTTGACAAAAGTTGTTCCTTTTTAAAGACCACATGCTTTCCAGTAATAATCTACTGACAGTCTGGACTGTAACTAATGATACAACATGATTTCCAGTTTATGACTTAATCAAGGTGTCTGAACCTGGCACTAATACTCGGGGGATTGAAGCCACTTTTATAATCTTCAAAATTGGATTAGGGCGGCAAAATGACACAGCCTTACAGCGCCAGAGACCCGGGTTCAATCCTGGCCATGGATGCTATGTGTATGGAGTTTGTACATTCTCCCTGTGTCTGCATGGTTTTTCTCCAAGTGCTCCGGTTTCCTCCCACATTCCAAAGATGTGCAGGTTTGTAGGGTTAATTGGCTTCTATAAATTATCCCTAGTGTGCCGGTTCAAACTAGTGTACAGGTGATTGCTGATTGTCGTGGACTCAGTGGGCCAAAGGGCCTATTTCCATGCTGTATCTCTATCTGAATTATCTGAATATTTCAAAATGAATTGACTTGCACAAATACAAAACACACTTTCATTGCAGCACACAGTTGTGTTAGACCATAAATTTCCAATTGTATTCCCAACATGGTGAGTTCTTGATCCAGTGGAGGTAAGAGAAAGAAAATGGAGTTACCATTGGGTAGACTCTTCCCAAAAGAAAGGGACAATTGTATGATTACAGCTGACTGAACATGTTGTTAGCAAGGACATATGAACCTGGCAGTACCAGCAATATTTATCAACAAAAGGAAGTGTGAAATGATTGAGCATGCAAAAATATTTATGTATTTCTGATCAGATGTGAATGAAGAACTATCGGAGGTGCTGTTTAATCACAAAATTGTATCAAGTTAGAGCGATAACCATACCATGGAAATCTTCGGCCCCACTTGCCCATGCTGACCAAGATGCCCCTTCTATGCTAGCCCAACCTGCCCACATTTGGCCCATATCCCTCTAAGCCTTTCCTATCCACGTACCTGTTCCACGTGTCTCTTAAAAATTGTAATAGAACCTGGCTCAACTATCTCCTCCGGCAGCTCATTCCATCACCCTGTGTCTGAAAAAGTTGCCCCACAGTTTCCTATTAAATCTTTCCCCTCTCACCTTAAACGCATGTCCTCTGGTTCTTGATTCCTCTACTCTGGGTAAAAAAAAATCCATGTATTCAGCTTATCTATCTCCCTTATAATTTTATACACCTCTCACTCACCTCTTAGCCATCTCGCCCCAAGGAAGCAATTTCTTCTCTAGCCTTCCACAGTGTCCTCAGATATATCTGATCAGGCCCGGGAGATTTATCCACTTTCATGCACCTCCTCGACTATAGACTATCCCCAAAACATCTCCATTAACTCTCCCAAATTCCCGTATTTCGTCATGGTAAAAGCAGAGGAGAAATATTCATTGAGCCCATCTTGTCCATCTCCTGCAGCTCCACACAGAGACAACGGCTTTAGTTTCTGAGGGGCCATATTCTCTCTCTCTCTAGTTATTCTCTTTCCCTTAATGTACTTATAAAATCTCTTTGGATTTTCCTTAACGTTATCTGCCAGAGCTATCCTCTGCAACCTTTTTGCCCAACTGATTTCCTTCTTAAGTTGGCTCCCCAGTTCCCAAAACTCCTCCAGAGATATACTTAATCCCAGCTGCCAATACCTGTCCATGCCTTTTTCCTGATCAGACCCTCAATTTGTCTTGTCATCTAGGATTTTTTACTGCTACCTGCCTTGATTTTTGCTCTGACAAGAACATGCATGCCCTGAACATTTGTCATCACACTTTTAAAAGCATCCCACTTTCCAGATGTTCCTTTGCCTACTCCAATCATCTTGAACAAGCTCCTGTCTAATAACAAAGTTGGCCTAGCCCCAATTCTGAATTTTAACTAGTGGGCCTGCCCTGTCTTTATCCATAACTATTTTAAACCTAATAGAACTGCAGTTACTGGTCTCAAAAAGGCTTGCACATGGACACATAAGTCACTTGTCCTTCCCGATTTCCTTAAGGGTAGATCTGGCTTTGCTCTCTCTCTTGTAGGACCCCCTACATATTGCCTGGGAAAACCTTCCTGAACCCATTTGATAAAGCGTCTAAGCCCTTGACACATTGGCAGACCCAGTCTACATTGGGAAAGTTAAAATGCCCTGTTATGATAACCCTATTAGTCTCGCAGCTGACTGCAATTTCGTGACATATTTGTTCTTCTAATGCATCTTGACTATTTGGGGGCCTGTAGTACATTTCCAACAAGGTGATCATTCATTTTTTTATTTTTTGTTTCTCAGCTGCACCCATACAGCCTCGCTGGATGAGCCATCTCGGATTGCTGCCTCAACATTCTCCTCAATCAATAAAGAAACACCCCCTCAGCTTTTCCGCCCATCTCTATCTTGTCTGTAGCTCCCCTGTACGCTGGAACATTACGCTGCCAGTCCTGTCGCTATCTTAGTTGGGTTTCCACAACATCCTAGTAGCATTTATCTATCTAAGGCCCGAGTTCATTCTTTACCTGCCAGGCCTCTTGCATGAAAGTAAATGTAATTCACTTCCTGCTGTGCCCCTGCCCACTGAACATTCTTTCTTCACCTTCTACAACGACTTCCAACTTCTCAATTGCCTCAGTCCTGCACTGGATTCCTCCTCCCCCCCCCCCCCCCCCCCCCCGCAACACCTGCCAATCTAGTTTAAACCCACCCGAGTAGAATTAGCAAACCTGCCTGCCAAAATAATGGTTCCCCTCCTGTTCAGGTGTAACCAGTCCCTCTTATACAGGTCACCTCAGCCCCAGAAGAGATCCCAATGGTCCAAAAATCTGAAACCTTGCCCCCTGCAGAACTCCTCTGCTACGCATTAATCTGTCCTATTTTCCTGTTCCTGCCCTCACAAGCACATACCGCCAGGAGTAATCTGGAGACCACTGTCCTGGATGTCCTGCTTTTTAATCTTTTGCCTAATTCCTGTATTCATTTCACAGGAGCTTTCCCTCTTTTCTACTCTTGTCATTTGTGGCAACATGCACCGCAACCTCTGGCTGCTCACCCTCCTCCTTGAGAATGTCATGCAGCTGCACGGAGATGTCCTGGTCCCTGGCACCAAGGAGGCAGCCCATATCATATCATATCATCATATACATACAGCCGGAAATAGGCCCTTTCGGCCCTCCAAGTCCGTGCCGCCCAGTGATCCCCGCACATTAACACTATCCTACACCCACTAGGGACAATTTTTACATTTACCCAGCCAATTAACCTACATACCTGTACGTCTTTGGACGTCCTGTACGTCCTGTAACCTACATACCTGTACGTCCCATCATCCTGGACTCTAGATTGCTGCCACAGAATCTCCTGTCTGTCGCCCTGACTAGCGAGTCTCCATTCACCGTGGCTCTGCCAGACATTGCCCTTCCCCACTGTGCCTCAGAGGCAGACTCAGTGCCACCGGCCTGACTGTTGCTCACCTCTGATGGATCATCCCCCTCATCACTGTACCTCAGTACACACGCCAATAAACTAAACTAAACTAAAACTAAAATTAAACTGTTTTGAAGGGGAATGGCTACAGGGGTCACCAGAACTCTCTGCCTACTCCCTTTCCTTGTGGTCACCCACCTATTCTCTTCCTGTGCCTTAGGTGTGACCACCTTGTTCTAACTCCCATCTCTGAAGTTCTCATTCTCCAGGATGATCCAGAGGTCCCAACTATTTTGTAATTACAAAAATAGTTATTAATAACTAATTACTAATTACCACTAGTGATCAACATTATCCAAGCTATTTCGATCAGATGTTTAAACTAGGACCAATCTACTTATTTTAGTGGAAGCAAGAAATCCCCAAAACTGGGAAAATTCTCCCACAATCCCAAAACCTTTAACACACCTCTCGCTTGTAAGATTTTCTAGTGTACAAATTAATCCATGTGTTTGCCTAAAAGATATAAATACCATAAGATCAAAAATAATTAGTAAATAAGTCATGAAATGCCTTGGGATATCATCAGGAACCGAAAGGTCTTTCAATTTTTCCCAAATTACTTTTCAGTGCAAAAGTATAACACATTTAAGATAGAGATTGAAGCTTTCCCACCAACCTTTGTTTTAAATCAATAAATAGTTCTTCAGGAAGAAAAACATGCTTTGTGCTCTTCTGAAGAAAATCTGCTTCCCTGGTACCAGCCCAATCATCAATGACACTTATTTTCAATTTTGTCCTTCTTTTACATCGTGCTGAATAGATGTTCCCTCTGGAAGTAGTGAAATACTCATACTGAATCTGTATAGGCTTTCTGCTCGCATGCATCTCTTGATAATCAGCCTAGAACAAAAAAAGGAATTTCCTATTGCACTGTGCTTCAGGATGTAGAATATGAAAACAGTCATGGTACATTGGCCTTCATCATTCAAGGCATGGAGTATAGAGGTTGGGACATTCTGTTACAGTTGTACAAGACATTGGTGAGGTCGCATTTTTGAGTATTGTGTCCAGTTTTGAACACTCTGCTATAGGGACGATGTCATGAAACTGGAGGAGTGCAAAGAAGATTTACGAGGATGTTGCCAGGACTCAAGGGCCTGAGTTATAGGGAGAGATTGGGCAGGCAGGGAATGGACAAATAACATTTAGAGTCAGGACTCTTTCATAGATGTGTAGGAAGGAACTGCAGATGCTGGTTTAAACCAAAGATAGACACAAAATGCTGGAGTAACTCAGCGGGACAAGCAGCATTTATCTGGAGAGAAGGAATGGGTGATGTTTCAGGTCGAGACCCTTCTTCAGGCTGCCTGTCCCGCTGAGTTACTCTTTCATAGGTGCTGCCTAACCTGCTGAGTTCCTCCAGCACTTTGTATTTTGCTCAAGATTCCATTATCAGCATTTTCTTGTGTTTCTAAACTGAGCCATAGCTCTGTCCTCAAATTGCGTAGTCTAGTCTAATAATCAAACCTATTTAAGGTCTGGAAGTAGAGCATTCTAATTTTCCAAGATTTATTAATCAGAACTTCAGACTAAAAACTTCCTGATTTTCTATAGATTATTGAGCAAGTCTTGTAAATTCGCCAAGGTCTAAGTCTTACAATTTACTCCTATGCTTATGGCCTCAACAAACAGCACCCACTCCACTTCCAACAAGGCTATTATGCCTTAAGTGTTGGTGGAGTTCCTCCTATTTCACCATCCTGATTGAAATGCATATACTGCTGAAACCCTGTTCATGCATGTAAATGTTTTTATTGTCATATATTTAGCAAAACTACCCAGGTGGGAAGGCAGACGTTGGCCTGTATTCCTCTGCGTAACTTGAGTATGACTGCTCAACTATCGGTCTGAAGAAAGGCCCCGACCCAAAATGTTGTCTGTCCATTCCCTCCACAGATGCTGCCTAACCCGCTGAGTTCCTCCCACACTTTGTGTTTCACTCAAGATTCCAGCATCTGCAGATTCCTGTGTTTGCATAATATGTTACAAAGGTTCTGATTCACCAGCTGGAGAAAGATATTGCTTGGGCATCAAACTTGCTTAGCCATGAAAAAATGTACAATTGAGGTGAAATTAATTACTTAAGTAAAATTACGGATGGCAGTAAACCTAAAATAAGATTGAAAAGAAATGGACAAGAAAATAAAAGAAAAACCAGACTTTACCAAGACAGACACAAAATGCTGGAGGATCTCAGCGGGACAGGCAGCATCTCTGGAGAGAAGGAATGGGTGACGTTTTGGGTCGAGACCCTTCTTCAGACTGATGTCAGGGGAGTGGGAGGTACAGAGATAAAATGTAGTCAGCCAGACTTTACCATTTGTACATCCGGTAAGAAAACCTCATCATCTCCAATTCCACCCTCAAAAGAATATTCACTGGGACGAGCTGATGATTCCCAGCCTGCGTGATTACTGGCGTTTCCACTTTCCCTTGAAGTCTTTGAGTGCTCATCAAGTGTTTTATCTAAGGTAAAGAATCAAACACATAAAGAGATATGTGGGCAGATGGACCAGTCAAATCTCAGAATCTTTATTTCACTGCCCCTTTATTATTTACTAGGAATATAATCAGATGATCCCCCAAGCGTGGGGGGTGGGGGTGGGGGGGGGCTGCAATGGCTGCCTTGAAACTATTTTAAAGAATTCTGTACTTTACTTGATGTAATCTTTCAGTCACAATCAATATCAGGATAGATAAAATCTTGCCTTTACTTTTATTTTTGCACCTCTTAGAAATCTACTTATATATTTGCTCTCTGCTTGTTTGGGGGGCTGAAAGAACATTGCCAGTATTGCAATGCCCTCTTTTTTGAACTGCAATGATGTGGAATAAAAACATGGTGGACCAATAATCAGGGCTGTTTTCAAATTTCTATTTTATCTATGATGAGATTCCATTTAGAGTCAATTCTCATTATCATAATAAAAGCCGTAATCCATTTCAAAAATGACTTCAAGCATAGATTTAAGAAAAATGACTGCAGTCTGAACTTCACTGGATTCTATTTTGAAATTATTTAGTTTAGAAATACACACCGAGTTCCTGAACGGCTAACTTATCTTCCAAATGCTCCTCAACAGATAACTCTTCTTCCAAATGCTCTTGAACAAATAACTCATCTTCCGAATGCTCTTGATCAGATAACTCATCTTCCAAATGCTCTTGATCAGATAACTCATCTTCCAAATGCTCGCGAGGAGATAACTCGTCTTCCAAATATTCGTCTACATCCTGGTACATAGTAAATAATAATAATTATCCGCATGGCCAAGAATGTTCGGTTATCAAAAGCCTTGTTAAAGATAGCTAGCAAATATATATCCCCTTGCAAAACACAAAGTGCTGGAGGAACTCAGTAAGCAGGCAACATTTGTGAAGAGAATGGATACACAATGTTTTGGGATGCGATCCTCCTTCAGATTATAGACCCTTCTTCAAAATCTGAAAAAAGATTCCAACCCAACCACGGTCTGTTCATTCCCTCCACAGGTGCTGCCTGACCTGCTGAGTTCCTCCAGCATTTTGTGTTTTGCTCAAGATTCCAGCAGCTGTAATCTCTTGTGTCGCTAAGTATAACCTCACCATTGAAGGAGTAATTCAAGAAATAATTATGATGCAGTTAGCCTGACATCAGTAGTAGTAGTTGGAATCTAATATTATGAAAGTTGAAGCACTGGAATTAGACAATAATATGATGGGCAAATTATGAAAGCAAAATCATAATTGACAAACCTATTAGATTCTTATGGGACTAAAAAATACCAGAATAAATAAGAACTAATCCATTGATGTTGGTTTCAAGAGTACATGGGGAAGCTAAATGAGTATGAAAGGAAATGGCAAATATGTGTGACAAACATATGATTATCCATTTTGGTATAAAAAGTTTCAAAATGCAAAGTATTTTTTAGATAGTGAGATACAGTAGGTATTTTGTATTGAGGAAACTGAATTCTTGAATTTAATATATTAATTCCAATATTCTTGAATTTAAATTACTGATAATTATCCTGCAGGTGTAACATGCAATTAGGAAGACAAATGTCCGTGGCCATTATTGCAAGAGAATTTGAGTGCGTACCATTAATATTTTCCCTATTTAAAGTTGAGAACCAGAAGTCATTGTCTCATAAAAAGGTCAATCATTCGGTACAAAGGTACAGAATAGAGAATACTGAGGTAATGGAGGCTTTGTTGATATGTATATTCAACAGAGATTGATAGATTTCTAAGATATTAAGGAAACAATAACAACCACAATGGACTGAACAACCTTTTCCTATTTTTATTTATACATTGATATGTTCTTCAGAAAACAGCAGCAGGCAGAACTATGGAGACATAAGAAACTGCAGATGCTGGAATCGAGCAAAACACATTGTGCGAGTAACTCCGTGGGTCAGCCTGGTCTGAAGAAGGGTCCTCACCTGAAATGCTGCCTACATTTCCTCCACAGCAGCTACCTGACCCACTGAGTTACTCCAGCACTAGGCAGAACTACGTAGTTTAACAGAAGCATCGGCATTTTCGCATCATCTTACACTGTTTTCATCAAGGAAGTTTGACCCTTCTGCCGACTGTTCATCCCTTATGCTTGGACTCACATCACTTCCACTCCTAATATACCCAGGAACTCCCTCCTGAACAGCTTCTAGAGTCGAGGATCAAAAATTACACATCATGAAAATTATACAGTTGAAAGTTTTGTGTCGGCTGCTGCTCAACAGATGGAACGCTTAACAGTGTGTAGTGTCTCCATTTGCATGATTGGAAAGAATGGCTACAGGGGATCAAGATAGGGTTTACTTACATTTTTTTTTTAAAAAGCTAAATGTATTTAAGCTTAATAAATGTTTTAGTTTTTATTATTTTTTCCAAATGTTTCAACGTTTTAGTAACATTGATATGAATTATAATTTTTAATAGCTTTTTTCAGCTTCTTCATGGATGTTTTGTAAGTACACTAAGAGTCAGAGTATACTAAGTAAAAAAGTAAGGTACATGAGACCAAAAACATAATCTGTACACAGAGAAGATAAAAATAGGACTCCATAGAGCGTTTTATGGTTGACTTCAGAAAAGTTGAGGGGAGGGACTGGTGAAGTGGTGATGCCAACAAAGTATTGAAGTAGTAAGTAAAGAAGCAAACCTTCAGTCGGAAATAATTCTTTATCCTTTTTAGGAGGTTCTATTATTATCGTTGGTTGACCCTTAGAGCAAAGAACATACATACATATAATACAGATGAACAAATACAAGGAGGCACAACATTTTCACACAGGTTAAAACCTTCTACTATCTGTCTTGCCTAAGAACAGTCCAATAATTGAATACCCTGGATCTGAGGTACAAAATGTAAACTTTTCTAAAATTTCAATGTTAAATGACGCTAGTTAGGATGGCTTTCAATTCATTTCCGCCAAGTGAAAATGAAACATCAAAGATGGAGCCAGGACTTATCCACTTACCCACCCTCGCAAGGGACAGCAACAGTCAGCAATCCTGCTTCAGCAGCCATAAAAACATAGAAACGTGATGAAAGCTACCCCATTTGAACAGCTGTACCAGTTGTAAAGCTGATAGCCCACTGGAGATGAGGGGAAGGATATCCTCACCTTGCAAGGGGAGGAAAGGGGGGACACTTACACATAGGAGGCTGAGGGGTGATCGTATTGAAATCAGGAGCGGCATGAATAAGGTGAACGTTCAGTCTTTTTAACCACAATCCTCCAAGGTAGAGGATTCAAAAACTAGAGGGCATAGGTTTATGGTGAGAGGGGAGAGATTTAAGAGGGACCTCGTGGATAACATTTTCGCTCAGACCGTAGCACGTAAAGGGTATGATCAGACAGAGGAAGCTATAGAAGCAGATTCAATTCTAACTTTTAAAAGGCATTTGGATACATGGATAAGGAAGGGTTTAGAGGGCTATAGGCCAAATACAGGAAAATGGGACCAGCCCAGTAAAGCAGGGAATTACATTATGCCCATGCTGATACTTGTTAAGAAAAGCAAAATGTGAAGATATTATCCCCAATATTCAATTAACCTGTTAAAAGGTCGAAGAGTTTTCATACCAGTTTATAGACTTCGAACACGTCAAAATATTTACTGACGGCAGCGCTGAATCTGTACAGTTCCTTCTTCAATGTAAAAGGATATTTGTTGACTACTTGGATCTGTCTTTGGTGAAAATTTTCCAATCTGTGTACAAAAGAAGACAGATTAAAACTGCTCCCAGCATTACATGGTTACAACAAATTTACTAAAATGCATGTCATGGAAATGCAGCATAGTTAGTTTATTGTGGCATGCTCATTTCAGCAAAAGCTAAATATGCTAGAACAGAAAAAGCATCCAAACTTCCTACAGCACAGTGTTATCAGTTCACAGAGACAACTTAAGGCCCTGTCCCAGTTCGGCGTTTTTTAAGGCGACTGCCGGCGACTATCATAGTCGTAGCAAGTCGCCGAAAAAAACGGCGAATGGACCCACCCTACGACAATGTCTACGACAAGCTACAACAACCTACCACCTAGTCGACGTCAAGCTACCGACAACCGGAGACCCAATCGTCGCAGGTAGAACGTCCACCTTCGACCGCACCTACGATGACACCTACGACAATTTACCACCACAGAGGCGACAGCCTACAACAACCGAAGTCAACCTACGTCCACCCGCGACAAGCTACGACCCCGAAGACTGAAGACAACTGAAAACAATTCACGTTCCACCCAGTTTCCCTATAAAAGGGGGTGTACGGTAGGGCTTCCAATCATTCTGCATCATGACTATTTAAAAGTGATGCCATGAGAAACTACTCTGAAATACAATAACTTCATACATCAATTTTCCGTCAAAATGTCAAAAATTTCCTTTATTGATATTCAAACAATTTTTTTTAAAGGTTGAGAAGAACATACAACAGTGCATACAAAAATATTGTAATAAATTTCAATAAATTTCAATAAACTTCAAAATTCAGACTTTAAACAGAATACAAGTGCAAAAACATACAAACCCTAACATCATTTATGGACACGTTACACTGATGGATGATCAGATCAAGTCCACACTTGGAATTCGCCGAAGTCAGCACCGGCGACAACCTACGTCACCTGGCGACAACCTGGTGACAACCTACGACAGCACCTACGTCAGGAGACATCAAGCTAGGCTCATTGGCGTCAAAATAACAGTGGCCGAAATTTTGTTTTACATTTTCAAAATCCAGCGGCAACCAGAAAAACACTACGACTCTTTGGAGACTACTCACGACCACGCACGCGACACCCTGGCGACCGTGTGGCGACAGCCTAGTCGCCTGTAGTCGCCTACAAAATCCCCTAAGTGGGACAGGGGCTTTACTGGGGATAATTTTCAAGGCAAGGCATGCAACCCAAACAGGGAACAAAGTAAAAGCCTCGTTTCTGTTGCTTGTTAGTCTTCAGAACTGTCCACCAGAAAGTGTGCACGTAAGGATTCTAATTAGAATAAATTCAAGGAAGTAGAAATGTTCCAACTTTTTCTGCCCCAAACACATGATACAGTGACGTGTGTATTGTTGTATAGCTGGTCCTTCATTACAGCTGGCCTGAATTTTGGCCATGCCCTCATTTTGCTGCAACTATCAGAAAGAAGGTACAAGAGCCTGAAAATCCCATGCACCAGGTACAAAAACAGCTAATTCCCAGCAACCATCATTGTTTGGAACTGCACAATGCTAACCACTACCTCAGCAACTGCCACCTCAGGGCGGCATGGTGGCGCAGCGGAAGAGTTGCAGCACCGGAGACCCGGGTTTCATCCCGATTACGTGTGCTGTCGGTACGGAGTTTGTACGTTCTCCCCGTGACCATGTGGGTTTTCTCCGAGATCATCAGTTTCCTCCCACACTCTAAAGACGTACAGGTATGTAGGTTAACTGGCTTGGTGTATGTGCAAATTGTCCCTAGTGTGTGTAGGGTAGTGTTAACATGCAGGGATCACTGGTCGGTGCGGACTCGGTGGGCCGAAGGGCCTGTTTCCACACTGTATCTCTAAACTAAACTAAACTATGATCTTTTATGGACCAGTTTTGTATCATTAAGATTACGTGGTATTTCTGTTACTTATTATATTATTGATTATTATATATTTATTTATGTGTTATTGTGTTCACGGGCCTGTTAAGCTGCAGCAAGCAAGAATTTCATTGTCCTATGGCTAGAACATATAATAATTAAACCCTCTCGACTCTTGAACTCCCTGCTAAAAGCAATGTGGGAGTACTTTCTTCAGCACTGTAGTGGTTCTAGATGGCAGTTCACCACAACCATTTCAAGGGCAATAAGGGGTAGACAATAAATGCAAATCTTGCCGGTGATGTCCAGATATGAATAAAAACTGCTTCTTAATGCTTTTTCACTGAAGCACCAAATTTAAAAATGGTCAAGTCAATCTGAAAGTTGGCAATTTATAAAATTGTTGGCCCTGCACTGTGCATCTGAACAATTTGCCAAGTCAAAATTCAGCTGAACCCCCTGAACCTACTCTTTTCATTGACATATCATAAACCCTGCTGAAGAAGTTGAAAATAAGCAAACTGGAGAAGCTTACCATGGTAAAAATACTTGCCCTTTTTCGATTTTTTTCAGTAGACAGAGAGTCTTCTTGTAGTCTGCCTTCAGTTCCATTTGTGTGTTATCCTGTCTCAGCTGATCGATAAGCAGGTCTAAATTTGCTTCTCTTGCCTGAGAAAAGATTTAACCTTTAATGTGATACATAGACTTTGTCTATAGAACTGTTGCACTACAATGCTGAGAGCTGTATTCTCCACTCTGTATCATTCCCTTTGCTCTAACTATTGTACTCGAGTTTGGCTTGATTGTATTTATGTATTTTATTATCTGATCGGATTGGATAGCATGCACAACCAAGCTTTTCATTGCACCTCGGTCGGTACATGTGGCAACTATGAACGTAAATCTACACCTTAACATGAACATTCCGTTCCATGACTGAAAATATGGCTGTTTTTATAAATTTGAGAAGGGATAAGAGAAAAAGCATACCAATATTGAACAGATATTTCACGTAAATCTTAAAAATAATTAAATTTGTCATTACCTTTTGGAATATTACTACTTCACGCTTTTTGAAAACATTCAGTTATGCAACTGGCAGGGTCATTTTGTGGAATACATTTTAATATCTCATCGATGAAAAAAAAACAAAGAGGAAATGCATTGTGTAGAAAACATGCACTAGAATCATGATTCAAAATTAACCTGTTTATTCTGATATTAGTTGCACATAAAATTCATATTCCAACCTTATTGTCATGGATGTTGCCCCCGGTAATGCTGAAAGGTTCTATTCAGGGGATGAGTTTTGTGAGGATTTGGTCAGCACTGATGTAAAGGCATGCTTGAACTTCTTAAAAGGGAATGTGCTCATTCTCTCCAAGTGTTATCGAGTCATGGTGTTGTTATAGCTTATTTCAAAGGTTTGGAAACTTGGCTGCAAGCTTTGTTGGAGTAGGGCAGTAAGCAGGCACTGTATTTTCAATAATAGCCGCACAAACAAACCAACTGGGATGAGTATAAATGGGTACTTAATTGTCAGCATGGGCAAGATGGGCCAATGGGCCTTATGACTTTATCACTCTAATAAGAGTGATGTTCAAAGCAGGGCCGTCTTAACGCATGGGCCTGATGGGCACTTGCTCGGGGCCCCACGATCATAGGGGCCCCATGCTGATCTGTGTATGTTAAGTGATTTGCAATAAATAAATACTACTTTAAAAATGTAGGTTCAATAAGTGCTTTTTTTGCAACATTTTCGGTCACTAAGTGCCTCTCACAGCGATCTGTAAGTGCTTTTCGCAACAATGTAGCACCCTGTCCATCACTAAGTGCTTTTCGGTAAGTGCTTTTCGCCGGCATGACGGGGGGGGGGGGGGGGGGGGGCTGGTAGGGAAAAGGGGGTGGGGGAGAGTAACGGTAGGGGCCCCAGTACACTGCTTTGCCCGGGAGCCCATAATGCTGTAAAAACGGCCCTAGTTCAAAGTACTAAATAATCATACAAGGATAAGATCACTGTATTTAAAGGATTCCCAAACCACTTACTTTATAGGACTATATTTAATGGCATCACTGACAGCTTTTGTAACAAACACAGATGATCAGAAAATCTGTGGACACTGACAGATAAATTAAATTGCATCCCCTGGAAAAGATTATGTTCAAAAACTTTTTATGAACAGCAGAAAGACAGTAGCCTAAAAATCGAAAATTATATGAGTCATTGATGTTAATCACGCAGGTAATATGTTGCACATGATGACACAAACTGCTTAAATAACGCATCTCTGGATGACAGCGATGAATCCAGATGCAAAATATCACCTATCCACGTTCTCCAGAGTTGCTGCCTCACCCGCTGAGTTACACCAGCACACTGTGTCTTCTTTGTAAACCAGCATCTGCAGTTCCTTCTTTCTAATATATTGCACACATGCCTGGTTTGAAGAAGTTCGGATCGTCTTCCTTGCAGTTTTATTGAGTGATAATTTGTGATTCTTGGCAGTGAGAAACATTTTTGCTGGCAGCAAACATACACATTGTTGGAGAAGAATGAGCAATTTCATGAAATAACGAGACAACATTGGCAAATTATTAGTGGAGACTAAAATAATTTTCATGAGTTGGACATCAGCAAATGAAAGTTAAATTCAATAAATTTCTGCCTCAGAAGGCAGTGGAGGCTAATTCTCTGAATGCATTCAAGAGAGAGCTGGATAGAGCTCTTAAGGATAGCGGAGTCAGGGGGTATGGGGAGAAGGCAGGAATGGGGTACTGATTGGGAATGATCAGCCATGATCACATTGAATGGCGGTGCTGGCTCGAAGGGCCGAATGGCCTCCTCCTGCACCTATTGTCTAAAATCACAGGGAAGGAGTTTGGAGCAGTTCATATTATGGTCGCATTACACACATCACGATTTTATATTTGAATGGAGACCTGCAAATTAACTTCAGTGGATTCCACACTCCAGAACTGTCTGTCTACCTGATTTATTTTATCATCCTTCTTGCGACAGTCATCGATTTGCTCTTTCAGCTGCTCTTCCAGTTTAATTAAATTCATTTCATGCTCCTCCCATAGAAGAATACCTTCGTTACTAGTAGTAAACAACTCCTTACAATTCATTTCTGTCTGCTGGGCCAAGTTCTCCATGTGTTTCTGTAAATGGGGGGATGAAACAGAAATTACACATTGATCACAATATTTAGATGGAAATATTCAGGCAATCTTCCTGTCACTTCACAATTTGATAAATGCCTCTTAGGGATTGATCAGTGAGCTTTTGTACTTGTTTGATTGGTAGACAGTTGCCTTATCCCATTCAGAATTGCCCCTTTGATTAGGATGGGGGATGAGTCTGGAACTCTGTATGCTTCATGTAAACAAGGATTTTTGCACTCTGGTGCATATGGTAATACATTAATCTGAATCAGATTGAATATGATTCTGAACATCTGATATAATCAAGGTTGTATTTGGTAATCTAAAGCATGTGATCTCAATTTCTAAATCACAAATTAAATTCAGCAATAAAAATAATCTACAGAGACAAAGTCTTACTTTTTTTAAACTTTATCAAATGGAGAGTTGGTTGTTGCCTCCAGTGGTGTATTTGGTCAGACCCCAATTCCTATTACATTGTACTGAAACATGCTGCACCATTACTCAATGTGGCTCTTAAAGCAACATGTTGATTGGAATTTTCCCAATGACAAAAAGGTCATGCATCAAAATGTCCCTTCCCACAGGATAACAATTCACCATCAATGGGCTCCAAGCCCATTGCCGAGCTGCCAGAGAAAATCTGAGCTCGATTTAAAAACAACTCTTTCTCAACAGGCGTTTTCCCACTTAGAACATTGGCTGGCTTCATTGATTCAACTGCCGTAAAGTTTTGTTTAGTTTAGTTTAGAGAAACAGCATGTAAACAGACACTTTGGTCCTAGAGTCTGCGCCGACCAGCGATCCCCGCACACTAACACTATCCTACACAGTCTAGGGATAATTTACAATTTTACCGAAGCCAATTAACATCCAAACCTGTACGTATTTGGAGTGTGGGAGGAAACCAGAACTGCCGGAGAAAACCCACGCTGGTCACAGGGAGAACGTACGAATTCCGTACAGACAGCACCTGCAATCAGGATCGAACCCATGTTGCTGGTGCAGTGTGGCAGCAACTCTACTGCTGTGCCATCATGCCGCCCCTTTTTGGAGAAATGCTTCTTCAGAAATAAAGACTTACATCTACAGTGGACAACTCATTTTCAAAGTGGCGTTGTAAATTGCCAAGAAGAGGGAGAAAGTCAGAAACTATCAGCTGAGTGGCTTCCTTTTCTGTACAGGTGTTTGAACTCAGTAACTCTTCCTGAATACAAAAAAAAATGTTATTGTAAATAACACAATAACAAGTAGGCAGCATTACCACCATATGTTTCACCAGAAATTAATAAACGATATCACCTGGTCAGGTTATAAACACCTAATAAAGTACAAAGGAATCTTTCACTTAGTAGCTTACAATGTACCAATGGGAAAGACAAGTTGGTAAATAATCATTTTCTTGAAATTCTTTTCCCACAATCACTGGGTCTTTTGCCAGATCTCTTCAGAAGGCAATTGCAAGTGAACCTAATTATGTAAGGCTATATCTGCAGAAACCAATAAGCTAAATGAAATAATTCTTCCTTCATCATCATCACCACCCCAAGAAAAACGGCAGAAGGGCAACAAAGTCCATCGCATTGGCTTGACATTACAACTGTTCCACATTCAGGTTCCAGCTTTGCCCCATTTTATGGTTAATTAATGATTCTCTAACAATGTTACTGTCTCTGTTGATATTCAATCAACCTTCAGTTCACAAATTATAGTAGAATTAGGCCATTCGGCTATCGAGTCATTCAATCATGGTTGTTCTTTTCCTCCTAATCCAATTTTCCTGCCTTCTCCTCATAACCCTTGACATCCATTCTAATCAAGAATTTGTCGATCTCTACCTTAAAATATCCACTGGCTTAACCTCCACAGCCCTCCGTGGCAATGAGTTCCACAGATTAACTACCCTCTGACTAAAGAAGTTCTTCCTCACCTCCTTTCCAAAAGAGCGCCCTTTAATTCTTGGGCTATGACCACGTCCTTTCCACATCCACTCTCTCTACGCCTATCTGTCTTTCATTATTCTGTAAGTTTCAATGAGGTCCCTCTCAACCTTCTAAATTCCGGCGAGCAGAGACCTAGTACTGTCAGGCGCTCATTATATGCTAACCCACTCATTCCTCAACTGCGTTAATAAATACGAAGTAAGTGCTCCAGTAACAACTTTAAAACGTGTTTCTATTTGTTCCATAGGGCAAATGAGAGATCTATACTGAACCATTTCTATTTAAAGCAGTTCTGCACAATACAAACTGGCCAGCCTCCGTTACGTAGCAATACCAATCAAAGTTATTATCATTCTTTATTATTATACATTTACCTATGGCTTATGAAGCCATCATTAACCCAATTGGTGATCAAAGTTAGTAGCACAATTAGCCTGGCTGTGAAATTGGCAAAGGATTTCAAAACATGTTTGGGGTCGGATATTTCATACTTAAGGAGAAAAAATTTGCTTAGTAACTAACATATTTTAAATCATTCCTCTCACCCCAAACTTGCCCTAATAGTGAACTCATCAGCTCCCTGTTTCCATCCACGCTGCTTAAAGTGTGAACTATGTTTGCTCATTGAAAATTTGGACATGTGGGTTTCTATCCGTTCATATAAATCATTCTGTACAGTTAAATACTAGTCATACTTGAAGCATCTTTAATTTTAAATTTTAAATAAAGATACCCTTTGGCCCATTGAGTCCATATCAACCATTAATCACACAGTCACACTAATTCAATGTTCTCCCACTTTTTCATCCACTAACTACACATTAGGGGCATTTTACAGAAGCCAATTAACGTACAAACCTGCATGTCTTTGGGATGTGGGAGGACACCAGAACACCCGGAGGAAACCCATGAAGTCACAGAGAGAACATGCAAACTCCACACAGATAGCACCCAAGATCTAGAATGAACCCAGGCCTCTGCAGCAGATCTACCCACTGTGCTACTTGCCATCCCAACTATTGGTTCCCTGGTGGTACGTATCGACATCCTTGAGGCATCTGTACTTTCAATCCTTTAGCACTTTAGTACCCACCTTACATTTTCCAATTTCTGTTATCCATTCATGATAGAGATTTTCATAATAACTCTGCAATTTTCCTACATAGTTAATGTGCAGTGTATCTAGAAATTAAATAAAAATCATTATTATTATCGATCTCTGGTTATAGAAATATATTGCAGTTTCGCACAAGTGTACATTGTATAAATTTTGACTTAGAAATGTGAAACAAAATATAAGGGGCAAACTAATAAATGGACAAAATGATGTTAAAACAGGTTAGCAAAAAACATCTTTGTTTTTCCTCATATTAAAGTCCAGTTTTGTGGACTCCATTTTATTTCACACCTTTTATTTGGTTCCGACCCGAAACGTCACCCATTCCTTCAATCCAGAGATGCTGCCTGTCCCGCTGAGTTACCCCAGCATTTTGTGTCTTTGCCTCTAATGTGTAGGATAGATCTGGTGTACGGGTGATTGCTGGTAGGCATAGGCCCGGTGGACCGAAGGACCTGTTTCCACGCTGTATCTCTAATCGAAATTAAACTAAACTAGTTTCTTTGAAATTTTACAACACTTTGTGGATGTTATTCATTTTATTTCAATTTTATGGAAGGATTTAAAGACACCTCGAAGTTTAAAACCTGAGCAGAGAGTATTTAAACTATCCTCATTTATACAACTGGTTTTGGGAGAGTGACGTGGCGGCTTGATGGTTGTTGTGGGCAGGACACAGATCCAGACGCCTTGTGTGATCACTCTCACTCACTGTGGGCCCAATGCACCAGAGGGCCTCACCAAATTTTTCCAAAGCCAGTTCTGCAAGCAAGTTGAACTTCCTAGATTCATCCCGATATACAAGTGACTTCGACAAAAATGGTGGCAGACCAGAGTGGTAGGCCAAATCAATGAAAATCAGCCCTGTATTTCCTGTGCATTTCTTACTGAACCTATCACCGGGTGGCGCCACCAGCAGTGGCTGCCTCGCCAACAGTCTGTCTGTCCTTTCTTCTTTTTGTTATTTTTAGTATATGCTAAAAGTATGTTTTAGTGTTTCTTGGTTTGTTTTATGTGGGGGTGGGGGGTTGGGGGAATTTTTTTTCAATCTTTTACCTCGATGGAGATACGATTTTTTCCCGTATCGTATCTCCATCCCCACTGTGGCCTAACATCGTGGAGTTGGCGGCCTTTCCTGGAGACCGACCCGGCGCTCCAAGCCGCGGGAGTCTGCGGGACTTTAACATCGCGGAGCTTGCGATTCCTTTGCCGGGGATCGAAGCTCCAAACGCGGGGCCTGTGGACTTTAACATCGTGAAGCCCGCGGTCTCTGATAAGAAGAGGCCGACCTGGGAGCTCCATGCCGTGGAGAGAGTTTCAACCGCCCCGACGCGGGAGTTTCGATCACCCCGACAGGGCTTTGATCGTCGGCTGCGGGAGCTTTGATCGCCCCAACTGCGGATGGTTTGACTGCCCCGACCGCAGGAGAACACGAGGAAGATCAAACTTCATTGCCTTTCATCACAGTGAGGAATGTGGAATCCACAGTGATGGATGTTTGTGTTGACTTTTATGTGGTTGTGTGTCTTGTTGCTGTTCACTTAGTATGGCTGTATGGTAACTCACATTTTGCTGTAACTTAACCGGTACATGTGACAATAAACTGACCTTGAAACCATGAAACCTTGAATATCCTGAATTTCCTTTGCTCTTTATTTTTCTGTAGTTATTATACTATTGATTTTATGTTCCACACTAACTACCTTGCCTCTCCTATTGTAAGTTTATTTTATTCCTAACATTTAAAAAAATTCAATTAAGCCTTCCTCTGCTTTGCGTTTTCCTTAGTTTATTTCACTCATTCATTCGGTTTAATTATTCAATCATTTGGTTTTATTTCCTGGTGCAATATATTTCTCCAAATCCCTATTGAACATGATAAAATATATATTTCCCATTGCTACATCTTGTTTGATTCACCTCTATCCCCAGTTGGTGCCAGTGTCTGACAGCATAATCCACTCATTACTCATTGATCTTATGCAATTGACTTTTAAAATAATTTTATTTTAGTTTAGTTTAGAGATACAGCGCAGAAACAGGCCCTTTCGACCCACTGAGCCCGCACCGACCAGCGATCCACGCACATTAACACTATCCTATACCCACTAGGGACAATTTTTACATTTTTTACCAAGCCAATTAACCTACAAACCTGTACGTCTTTGGAGTGTGGGAGGAAACCGAAGATCTCGAAGAAAACCCACGCAGGTCACGGGGAGAACGTACAAACTCCCTATAGACAGCACCCGTAGTCGAACCCGAGTCTCCGGCGTTGCATTTGCTGCAAGACAGCAACTCTACCGCTGCGCCACAATCACAAAGATATGTTATGTGATTATGTTACCTTCTATCCCGAAAGCAAATCAAAGCCGTCATTCATATCAACACATTTTGATCTAATATACTTACCTATCTGCTGATTTAAGGCATTTAAGGAATCATACCAGTTTTTCAGTGAGTTATTGCAATCAGATGGCTTAATGTTTCTGCAAAAAATTACAAATAAACATTAAATAAGCTAAATTTGAATTGCAAAGCAACAACTTGCATAATCTGAGTCAGATTAATGGAATCTAATGGCATTTTATTAGAACTTAATCAAACTGAACTGCTGACACCATTCTTTCCCCTTGATAAAACCCACTCTCACCTCTGTCATATCATCCAGCATCTCCCTTATTTATTCCTGTCACGGTTAAAGTATTGCAATATTTGTTTAAACTGCAGAATGAGGGTGAACCTCATTGAAACGTACAGAATAGTGAAAGAGTGGATGTGGAGAGGATGTTTCTACTAGTGGGAGGACTAGAGGTCATAGCCTCAGAATCAAAGGATGTTCTTTTGGGAAGAAGATGATGTGGGATTTCTTTCATCAGAGGGTGGTGAATCTGTGGAATTCTTTGCCACAGAAGGCTGTGGAGGCAAAGTCAGTGGATATATTTAAGGCAGAGATCGACACTGTAGATTATTGATAGATTCTTCATTAGTATGGGTGTCAGAGGTTGGGTCAAATCGCTTATGATCTTATGATACAATTTATTCCTATCGTAATCCTGGCCACGCTTTGTTCTTTTCAACCCAATCACCGCCTTCTCTGCAATGTGAATCTGGCTTGTTTTCCAACTTTCCCTGGTTGGAGTCCTCGACCTGAAGCATTAACTGTTTTTCTTCTCACAGATGCTGTCCAACCAGCTGTTTCCAGCATTTTCTGTTATTATTTCAGATTTCCAGCATCTGCAGTTCTGTCATTTTCATTTACTGTAAATGTTCAACATTTCGTACATCTGAATAAAGTATGCTCATATTGTGACCCTTCATCAAGATCGTGCTTCTTGAACCTACATTATCTCCTCAAGAAGCTGGATCCGTGCACCGTTTAGTCCTTGCTGTTGTTTCCTTAATAAATCCTGTTCCGTTAAAAAACCAATTTCCCAGTCCTTTGCCAAATAATTTCTGTGAAAGGAGGAACAAAACAAAAAGATAAACATTGAGAAGCATTTAAACAAATAACAAAGCCGAATATTCAATACTCAAAACTGTGATGATACGCAAAACGTTTATTATCAGTTCTAATAATATTAGTGTCTGACATAGGGCTTACAGTGGACAACTATCAATATTAAACAATTACATTAAAAAAAACCACTGAATTATGTACTTAAGGGTCAAAATTACTTAGAAGTGGTTGAAAGATGTAACTAGCCAACTTACAAAAATAATTTATTTTCAATCTTTTCTAACAAATAAAATAAAATGACGAGAAAATCTATGTGCATTTATCAGAAGTGTTACCGCACCATCCCGATTATGGAATGAAATTGATTCAAGAGTACAGTCAGTGCAATAAAGTAAGAGTCAGAAGTCAAAAAAAGTTATTAAAAAAAATGGTGGGCCAATTTACTTTCAGAAACAAAGCTATCAGATTAACTTGTTAGCACGACTATTAAATATGTTCATAAGTGATAGAAGCAGAATTAGGCCATTTGGGCCATCAAGTCTACGCCATTCAATCATAGCTGATCTATCTCTCCTTCCTAACCCCATTCTCCTGCCTTCTTCCCATAACACTTGACATCCGTACCAATCAAGAATCTAACTATCACTACCTTAAAAATATCCATTGACGGCCTCCTCGGCCTTCTGTGGCATAGAATTCCACCAATTCACCACCTTATGACTAAAGAAATTCCTCCTCATCTCTTTCTTAAAGGAATAATTCTGACGCTATGACCTCTAGTCCTAGACTAGAGTCCTTATGGAAACATCTTCTCCACATCCACTCTATCCAAGCCTTTCACTATTCGATCACTGTAGGTTATTTCTCAACACTATTTATAGTCTTGGTAACAAAAAGACTCACTTCAGTTTCTGAAGAATGGTCTGCTTCTTGAAGATTTTCATGTGTTCAACCTTGTTGTTCCATTTCTCACGATTTGACATCTCATGCTTCAGATCAACCTTGATCAGGTTAACATACAATTTGCTCATTGCTCTATGATTTGCCAGCAAGGCCTGATTCACCAACTGTGCAGAATGAGAATGGATGAAACAGAATTATTTGCATTGGTTAGCATCTCATGTATATATTGTTTTGCAAAATAAACAAGTGCTAAAACAAACTGTGAGATGGGAAGTAAACCAATAAGGCATCTCTTAATTTTCATATTATGAAGTGCATCATGCTTGCTAAAGATACTCTTCGTGTACAACTTGGTTTATGTGACATCATGAAATTTTACATCTGTGACATTCTGCAAGGACATAGTGCCAAGCACACACCATCCAGAGTTCAGAATTGTCCACAATAGATAAATCCTAAGTATGGAATTCTCAGATCCTAGACTTTATAGGGAAGAGGGGAGGGGAGGGGGTGGGGAGGGGGGGGGGGGGAGAGGGGCACCGAGTAGCCACAACAAAGAAAGGCATATGACTATATCTGGGTCCATCTCAAGGTGGATCAGGAGGAGAAGGAGTGGTTTTGGCAAGACCGACAGACCTGCTGAAAGACAGCCCATGGAGCTACCTCGACGATTTTCCAAATGCAACAACCAACTATCACATTTCTGAAACAATCAGGTCATTTAAATATTTTCTTCTTACCATTGCTTCTTTATCGATAAATCGATAAATATCACTTTCTGGTAAATAAGCAATCTTTTCTATAGCCTTCACGGATTCTTTAAATTCAGCTGTTATCTGAATCACAGATATAAATTTATATTATTAACAATTTATATTCACAAAGTATATATAATAATGATCCATTTTTGATTTTCCTGAGATTCCCACCAACATAAGACCTAAACAATTCTTCATATAATTGAAAAGGCTGAGAGTACTGATATTGCAAAGGCCATGGATTCTGAAAGCAGCTCTCCTGGCATTCCCCAGTGTAGAAAATTGCCCAGTTACGTTCTGTCAGCATTACAAGGACACATCCATTATGGCTTATTATCACCACAAGTCTCACCTCAATCATCAACAAAGTGATGGGAAGGCATTGTCAATGATGCTAACAAGTGACACCAACTTATTTGATCACTGATGTACAGTCTGGATCACAACAGGACCACTCAGCTATCAACACAATTGTGGTTCTGGTTCAAACAGAGGCAAAACGCTGAATTCCTAAGGTGAGGACATCTGCCCTTGACATCACTGAAGCATCTAACTGGGAGTAGGATTAGAGATTCGTTCGAATTTAAGTAAAAATAATTTAAGAACGTTGTCCAGAGAGTGGCCTGCGCTGAAAAATCTTAATATCTTTCCTCCATTATAGTCTCAGAAGTGGTATATTAATTGAAGATTATACCACATTCCATTTCATTCATAACTCCACAAATGTTGACGAAATCCATGCCGTAACTCTTGGATAATGCTAAAGCATGGGTTGGTATGTGGCAAGTAATATTTATGTCAAAGAACATAGAGCATAGAACTATATAGCACAGGAACAGCCTGCTTGGCCACCATATCTGCACTGTACAATGCTTGTACATCTCAACTGCTTGTACATGATCCTTATCCCTCCATTTTATGCCTATCCATGTGCCTGTCAAAAAGCCTATGAAATGCCATTCAGACACGTGTCAGGCAATGACCACTTCCAACAAGAGTATATATCGGTCTCTGCCTAAATCTTAATATCGGTCTACCATGGGTCTCTGCCTAAAACAGCAACTCTGTTCCTCCTTCCATAAGTACTGCAAGACCTGCTGTGTGTGTTCAATCTTTTTATATTTATTTCGCGTTTCCAGCATCTGATTTTCATTTGCTGGAAATCCAATATTCTTATGAAGCCCCAAGATTATTTTGCACTGGGATCATCTGGGATTCAAAGCGTCGTGTTTGAAAATCTATGCATGTCCCGATGAAAAACCTTGAAAGATCAAACAACCAGCTGTTCAAATAGAGGAGATTTACTCTTAGGCAGACCACAGTTGGAATATGTAGGGAAAAGAATACAGGGATTTCGTATTAAATCAATTACCTGTTTCACTCTTTCTTTTTCATATTCTTTGTAAGCTCTATCAAATTCTTTGATCTGACCCCTCCTGTGTTTCACCGATTTCATAATTTGGTCCCAGACATTATTTAGACTCTACAAATATAAGTACAATTTTTCAGACAAAGATAAATTACATTGTTGCAAAAGAAAATAATACACATTGTTTAAAAAGGCTGGCATTTTTCATAATGCGTTAAATAGCTAACAAAGACAGATCCATTCCAAAGTTGGCAGATCATAGTTCAAGTGAAGAATTGGTTCAAGGATGAGTGCAATAAAATTAGGGTACGAGGCACCCAAGAAGGCCTTCAACTGCTGAGCAGTATGGAGCTGGCTTTTATTCTTTTGAGATATATGAGCGATAGATAGCTTTTAATGCTCAATACTCATTACTTTGGACAAAGTGATGGGGAGCTAATTTCTTGAACTGCTGAAGTTTCTATGGTGAAAGCACTCCCACAGAATGTTCCGCAATGGAACAACACTCAAATAACAATCACACCAAAATAGGCAAAGACAAAAATAAATATAAATATTGCTGAGTACAGAGTATATTGGAAATACATCTGAAATTGAAAGATAGCTTGTCTAGAGATGCAGCATGGAAACTGGCATTTTGGCCTACCGAGTCCACACTGACCATCAATCACCAGTTCACGCAAGTTATATGTTATCCCACTGTCACATCCACTCCCTAGCCTAGACAATAGGGGTAACAAACAGCGGCTAGTTAACCTACAAATCCATACACCTTTAGGATGTGGGAGGAAACTAGAACACCCAGAAGAAACCCATGTGGTCACAGGGGGAATGTGCAAACTCCACATAGAGAGCACCCAGGGTGAGATCTCTGGCACTGTGAGACAGCAGCTCTATCAGCAGAGCCATGGTGCTTCCCCTAAAGATAGCTTGATGTTCAATCTTATATCAAAACAGGCATTAAAAGCTCCCTCTAACCTCCTCTTTCAGGTGCTCAACACTCTATTATGCATTTCAAAGATTTTATGAATTTAGTCAAAATTAAATAATTTCAGCTTATTAAAATTAAGCTTGGTGATAGTTACAGATTTTGGAGTAGCCACCTGTAATATGTACAAGTCACTTATACAAACCCAATCCAGTTTCTCCTGTGCTGGAACAGTATACCCTACACCATGCCAGGAAACTTGGTGAAATAAATCTCGCATTGATATTATGTTAGTTGCACATTGCAAGCCCCATTTCTGTTTCAAAGAATTTGTCTCAACCTTTATCAAAAAACAGCGTACCTTTTAGTGTTTTCTAAGTCTGCATTTGCCTTCAAAGAATTTTGCATAAAGTTCAACCTGTTATATCTACTTATTGCTAGTAGAAGTGTATTTAAAAATGAAGAGAAATTTACCTCAAATGTCAATGTAGACAAATCACTTTCACCTTCCATATTTAACAATAGTTCATTAACATCTTGGTGAGATTGTTCAATGTCCCGCAGTAGTTGCTGAGCAGATTGAGTAAACCGGGTTTCAAGCTCCTAAGAATGCCACAAAGTAAAGGTTATTTCTGTCCTTGAAATGTGAATTAGAAAAGACTGCATTCGGAGGAAGCAGTGAGATATTGGAACTGTACTCAGGAACACTGGATAACAAACTGACATTGGACAGTATTAAATCTGTATATAAATTAACATTGGACAATATTAAATTTGTATTAAAGTTGTTACCACCTCAGACATGACATGAGAAATTGGGAGAAAACAAAAGCCATACTTTGAATTTAAGTCTAAACCGTCAACATACAACGAAGGTAATTAAGTGGGAAGTACATTCTGAAGCAAGGGTAGACCACAACACAAGTTCAAAAGTCATCCTTTTGTGCATAGAGTCATGGAGCTGTACAGCTTCAAAAACAGGTCCTTTGGTTAACCTTGCCCATTCGGCAAATCTTATTTGCCTGTATTTGGCCCATTGTCCTCTAAATCCATTCTATCTATTTATCTGTCCAAATCTCAAATTGCACATAGTAATATGATGGAGAGCAATGAGTGAAGGCAAAAGAGAGAAAGAAAGACAATATCATCATACCCTGCTGATGGTGATCAGTTTTTGTTCCATGTTCATTACTACTGATTCATGACCTTCCTCTTTATTTGCTGTCATCTGCTGAATAACGCTGGAGCCTACTTTTGTAGGAACTGTTTAAAGGAAAATATCACCTTCAGCAACACATTTTAAATAAACACCAAGAAATCTATGTCCTTCACAGCACAATATTTTTGTCTGGATTTGAAGGAATTTAGTCAAAGCTTACTTACAAATTCAAGTCCCATAGAAAGCTACATTTGTTTTAGCTTCTTCCAAAGCACAGAGGTGCCCGGTCAAAGTGATATTATGCAATGCAGGTTTGAATGTGACTAACACAAGAATCATTAATGGACACCTTGCCAGCAAACAGGGCAGTCAGCTCATGGAGAGGCTAGTGTTCCCAAGAACGGTGAGACTTGCTTCTACATGATTCATACTGCTGTGGAGCTCCACATATGAATCCTCCCACAGGAAGATCCCCTTTTCATTTATAATTAATCTTGCTCCCATGACGCCATGGCGGTGGGGGCTTATGGATGTTGAGAACGGTGTCGGTAAGCGGGCTGGGAGCTCATCTTCTGTACCCTAGGAGGAACTCTAGGGATTCCGAGGTCGACTGCGAGAGGCGTCCCGGGGCATAGAGGCTGAACAGAGCAAGGTGAGGGTCGATTGTCTGGGTCAAGGTGGAGGCCCTTCAGCAGCCTGGGGGTCGAATGATTTGGGCACTGCTCCAAGATGAGCATGCAAATCATGCGCATCCGGCAGTGGCACGGGGCGGTGGAGAACTGGTCGCCAAAGGGCCTGTTTCCGCACTGTATCTCTAAACTAAACTAAACTAAACTGCTACAGAAAGCACATTCCATTTTAACCAACCGACCTTAACCTTACTCCCAACCAGGTGCCTATTCAAAAAGAAAGCTTTACGGAGCTTTGCCTGTTTTGGGTCTACAGTAGGATCAATAGTTGGGTAAGTTGTGGGGTCTGTGCAGGGGCAGCGATACAGGGTGGAGGTGGGGTTCACAGAGCAGATTCCATGGATGGTGAGGGAACTTGGGCAGCATTGATCCAAACCTTCTATCTGGTTTCAGTCAGTTAACTTAGAGACATTCCACTTGTAGCATACCAAATTTCAATGAACAAAGACCCATCTTATTAATCGGTGTTAAAACAGACTGCAATTCGTAAATCAAAACTGTATCCTGGGTAAAGCCAAACAAACCAAGGCATTAAATCCTATGTTGGCCCTGGGATAGATAGAATGGATCTCTAGAAGATGTTTACATTTGTGGGAGAGTCTAGGACCAGAGGGCACAGGCTCAGAATAAAAAGACAATGGAGATGATGAGGAGTTTCTTTAGCCAGAAGATGGTGAATCTGTGGAATTCATTGCTACAGATGGCAGTGGAGGCCAAGACATCAGGTGTTTTTAAAGTGGAGATTGATACGTTCTTGATTAGTAAGGGCATGAAAGGTTACAGAAAGAAGGCAGGAGAATGGGGTTGAGAAGGAAAAATATATCAGCCATGATCGAATGGCAGAGCAGACTCAATAGACCGAATGGCCTAATTCTGCTCCTATGTCTTATGGTCTTATGGAAAGGCATTGCCAATAAATTGGCAGGATGCACTATCCCATCATTATCACGCCACAATGCACTGGTTTCCCTTAAACACTGGTGGATTCAAACTAATGGCAGCAGCAGAAAATAAAAATTAATAACAACATCTCCAGGACAGATGATAAAATGCAAAAAAACGTTGAACATTCTTCCAAGATTCTTGCAGTTTGGATGAGCAAAGGGTCAGGTTTGGTGAAATGCTGAGCCATGTAGACTAGCAGTGGGTTGAATAAACTATTAGCGGGTGCAGAGTTACCTATCTCAGTCTGAGCAGCATGTGGCTCTCCTCTTCCTTCAATGCAATTCAACTAATGGAAAGGGAAGGATCTTGTGTTTGTTGATCTCTACTCATATGTTCATCTGTGAGCATCAGGATAAAATTTGGATAGAGTCACAAGGAACTGCAGATGCCACAATCTTGAGCAAAACACAAAGTACTGGAAGAACTCACCCCGGTCAGGCAGCATCTGTGGAGGGAATAGACATGCAAAGCTTTGGGTCAGAACACTTCTTCAGATTGATGAAGAATCCCGACCCCAAACTTCGCCTGCCCTGAGTTTCACTGGAATAGCAACTCAACATAAGGCAGCACCTTTAAGGAAGAGATAAAAATAAAATTGGATTGGAGAAAGACCATTAAAAAATTGTTTAAACAAACCATACTTACTAATTATATCAGGAAGACCTTTCACTTCCATCACTGCATTGTTCATGTCAAGAACCTCTTTAGTTTTTGTACTTGAAAGAACTGCATCTCTATAATGTTAGATTGCAACAATAGATTATGTTCTGGGTGTTTAGTCACATCAATAATAACAATAGTTTACAAACATACATTTATATAATGATTTTCAAAACATTATGATGTACCGAAGCAGACTGCGATCATTTAAGTACTTCTGAAATGTTGTTGATATTGTACTGTGGAAAGACCACAATCTATTTAAACAGAGCAAGGCCTCAAAACACAGAGAAATTAATGGTTATTTAATCAATATCACTGATATTGGTAGAAGTATCAGCATAGCCTATGTCACGAGGGGAACACAATGATCTACAAATAGTGCCATGGAATTCTTAACATGCACCGAAGACAGAGATGGGGATTTAGTTTAACATAACATCTTAATGAATGTTGTTGTTTTGACTTCTGTTTTTTACCATGGAGAAAAACATGAAGGCTTGGGAGCTTGGATCAGTCAATGGGGAAGTTTTGAGGACAGTCCATATTACTGTTGTTGGATACCTAGGGCATATGAAGGTAGATAACTATCCTGGTCCTGATCAGATATATCCAAGGACACTGCGGGAAGCTAGAGAAGAAATTGCGACAGGCTGGCTGAGAAATATGAATTATCGTTGGACACGGATGAGAGGCAGGTGACTGGATGGTGTCTAATGTTGTGCTTCTATTTAAAAAGGGCTGCAAGGAAAAGTCTGGGAATTATAGACCAGTGAGCCTAACATCTATCGCAGGTAAGTTACTGGAGAGGATTCCCAGGGATAAGGTATATAATCATTTGGATAGACCAGAGCTAATTAGGGATAGTCAGCACGGTTTTGGACTTGGGAAATCATGTTTTACGAATTTCATTTAATTTTTAAAGTAACCAAAAAGATTGACGAGAGTAAGGCCGTAAACATTATCTATATGGATTTTGATAAGTTTTTGCATGGTAGGCTATTTTGGAAAGTTAGATCGCATGAAATGCAGGCAGAGCTGGATAGAGAACTGGCTTCATGGAAGGAAGCAGAAGTGGGTGCTGAAAGGGATATCTTTTCAGGACTAGAGACCTGTGACTAGTGGTGGGCCTCAATGATCAGTGCTGGGCCCATTGGTGTGTGTGGTTTATATCAATGATCTGGATGAGAATATAGAAGGCATGTCTATGCATCTAAGTTTGCAGATGATCATAAACTAGGGGGTAAGTAGAAAGTGAAGATGGTTGTCAAAAATCACAGAAGAATCTTGATCAGCTGGGTAATTGAGCTGAGGGATGGCTAATGGGGTTTAATGCAGATAAGTGTGAGGTGTTACATTTTGGGAAGTCAAATCAGGGCTGAACCTTCACAGTGAATGGGAGGGCACTGGGGAGTGTTGTGGAGCAGAGGGATATTGGAATACAGGTACATAGTTCTCTGAAAGTGGCATCAGAGGTCGATAGGGTGGTAAAGAGGCTTTTGGTGTATCGTCCTTCATCAGTCATGGAATTGAGCATAGAAGCTGTGATGTTATGTTACAGTTGTACAGGACATTGGTGAGGCCACATTTAGAGTGCTATGTTCAGTTTTGGTCACCCTATCTTAGAAGCAGGAGTAGGCCATTCGGCCCTTCGAGCCAGCACCGCCATTCAATATGATCATGGCTGATCATGGCTGATCATCTAAAATCAGTACCCCGTTCTTGCTTTTTCTCCATAGCCCTTGATCCTTTTAGCCCTAAGAGCTAAATCTAATTCTCTCTCGAAAACCATTAAGCTAGAATGGGTGCAGAAAAGATTTACGAGGATGTAGCCAGGACCCAATGGTGTGAGCTATTGGGAGAGCTTGGGGAGGCATGGAATTTATTCCTTTCAGTGCATGAGGCTGAAGAGTAATCTTATAGAGATGTATAAAATCATGAGGGAAATAGATAGGGTGAATGCACATGATCTTTTGCTGAGGGTAGGAGAATCTAGAACCAGAGGACAGGGGAAACTTCTTCACTCAGAGAGCAGTGGGTATATGGAATGAACAGTAAGAGGAGGTAGTTGAGGCAGGTACCTCTTAAAAGATTTAAAAGATTTAAAAGGACAGGTACATGGATAGAAAAAGGTTAGAAGGAAATTGCCATTTTTTTCTCCCCCTCTCTTCCCTGTCCCACCTAAATGTGTACCCATTTCTCCCTTTCCACTTCACTCTGTATCCCTTCAATAGAGATGCAAAATCCTGGAGTAACTCAGTGGGTTCGGCAGCATCTCTGGAAACCTTGTTCTATATTCCTTCCTCAAGTTTCACTTTCCATGCCTATCATTCTTTATCTCCTTATCACACACTTTTGTTGTCTTTTCATCTCTGGCCTTTGCCAATCAACCCCTCCCAACCCCCCCCCCCCTTTACTTGTATCCACCTATCACTTCCCAAGCTGTGTCCCACTCCTACCTCTGTTGCAGCTTTCTCCCCCTGCAACAATGGGTCTGAAGAATGGTTCAGACCCAAAACATCACCTATCCACATTCTCCAGCAGAGTTACTCCAGCACTTTGTGTCTCTTTTAGTAAACCAGCATCTGCATTTCCTTGTGTCTCCATACCATGAGTAATCGCAGTAATGGAACTATTGTGTAACATGTGAAACGATAATCAAAACCCACCAGAAATCTATTCATTACATTTTGTGCAGGCTTCCTATTTCTTTGCTATCAGCTGTTATTGAATGATAGGATTCCATAATCATAATAGTGTAGAAGGCCATTCAGCCCATTGAGTCCATGCCAGTCCCCTGTAGATCAATGAATTCAGTCTCATTCCCTACCTCTCACTCCGCATCCCAGTAAATAATTTCATTCATATCTAAACATGATATTTTCAAACGGACTCTACTTCTACCATGTTTTTGGCACTGGGTTCCAATAATTAGAATTCTTAACATAAAAAAGATGATATTTCTTTCACTATAAAATTGCTCCTATGATCATTGATCCATCTGTCAAGAGGAATGCCCTATTGCTAGTTACCCTAACTAAATATGTTATAGCAGTTTCATCAAATGCAGACCCCATCAAAATTCTTGTAGTTCTGAAAATATCAGGTGAGATCGATTTCCACTGTTACCTGCGTAACACTGGATTTTCAATGTACCCATCATTCATTAACCCCTCCATCCATGAGCGCTGACGTTGTGAAAGGATTTGTCCTGTCGGTGTGTCCAAATTTCGAACAACGGGAATCCTCTCATGACCAAAGTGATTATCATGGCACAGAGATTTTCTTCTTGTTTCTCCCAGGGTACGGACAAGCTGAACCTTTATACAAATGCAGAATTTAAAAATATATATATATATATCTTTGAAAGGAAGATAATATAATAACAAAATAACATTTCTCATATTAATGAGACTAATTATATCTTTGCTAGTGCAATGTTAATCCTTAACGCTTTTTCAGAACATCACTATACCAAGCTACTAATGCCTACAACAACGATTCAGTATTTTCAATGTGATACAGTCTAAGTCAGCATTAAATTAGCATTTTTTATTATTTTTACAATGCAGGAACAGGCCAATCATTCCCATAGGTTCATATTGTGTGGGTTTATACACAGTACAGGCTTCTTCCCTCCATTCTAACCCTCATCAACACATCCTCCTGATATCTTCACCCTTTATCAAACATCTCCTGAAATGTTTCCAGCTCCTGAAATATTTACGTAGTTTATCACTTAAGTAAGTGAGTTCACATTCTAACCATGCTCTGAGTAAGGAATTATCAGGAGATCTTTACTGTTTTTGTTTGGTGCCTACTTTTATTTACGATCCTCAGATCCTGGTTTTGTCTGGGTGTGGAAACATCAGCTCGACATCAAACACATTGTAATCCGAATGCTCTCTACCCAGCCATTCCTCACGATATTCTTTTTAAGGCTACAAATCCTCGCCTGTGAGAACTGTCTTGACATAGGAGTGTTGCAACTAAATTTCTCAACTTTACTGTGTCTCTATAACCTTTTAAGCTGACCTCTATGTCTTTCAATTCTATTTCCACATAAATGAACATACAACGTTTTTAAAAATTACATCGTAGGTGTCAATACCTTTACTGATTTTAAATTAAAGCTGACAGCTAAGGCTGACAACCTGGCTTGATGCTCAGAGAAGTATTTACCACACATATATATTCACCCCAGGATGACCCACAGTTTGAATACCCTCTCTCACGAATCTGATATATTGTTATAACAGGTCTAATCATAAGTCAAATCAGTTTTAGGTTTTTAAATCATATCTGGCATTTTCATTTAGCCCCAGTCTCCAGAAAAGGTCGCGTACAGAGAGAAAACAGTTGTTTCAGTCTCTGGTGCATCCTAGATAAAAAGAACAAATGGTATCTTCCTCAACTGGATAATTATTTATCTCTCGCTCACTCTTTCATCTTCAGCACAAAACTTTGAAACATTCATAGCTCTAAGGTCAAAGCAATTTTGGAGAGTGGATGAATTTAATTAGCCTGACTAAAATTATATTAATATTAATTCCACAATCTTATTATTAATAGCTGTAAAGGCCTTGTTGTCCTAATAACAATTCTGATAATGCATTTCAGATATACAAATGGAACAACAATGGAGTTTGTTGTTTTGTTGTATGAATTTAGCTATACTGCTTCAATCAAAATAATTATTAATAATTTTCCATAATCCTCTGATCTGTGAATCACAGTGAATAATGATTGGTCCTTACAACCTACTTTGCAGTGATATTTTCTGAATGACTGTCACTAACTATGAAGTTCATTCCATTACTGCTAATAAATGATCACCAGGTAGGTCTATGGCACAACACTCACGCTGAATATAAGTGCTGCCCATCCAATAACTCTAAGTGAAATCTGTTCATTAACTCAAAAATAATTTTTAAGATACCCATATGTTAAAAAGCCGCCGAAAAAAATGTCAACAGATACATTCGGGTTCATTTTAACCTTGTTCACTTAGAGGGCAGATCAGGGAGATGATTAAAATAGCATTCAGGTCCCTGCTAATGCATTCAACACACTAAGGGTTGGCTAGTCTACAGCGTTAGATCATTTAAAACCCAAGTTTGGGGAGCCAATGTGCATTTTTCTTGCTCATTGTTGTAGTGACGTTCCATTCTGGGACATGAACTGTTACAGTGCCATGTAGCAATAGGTTCCAGTAGCATCCTGAAGAAGATCAGTGTTGAGCTTTTCATTTGACCCAGGAGATGCACTAGTGGTCCTCCAACAGCCACAAGGAAAGTTTGGTCTTCCCTGCCCAGAACTTGCCTCCCCTTCCTTTGAGTGCAATTAGCTCTGGGTGGCACACCTTTCATCTAAATAGCAGGGGCTGTACCCCTGCCTTGTTAAATGATCTCTCCTCATTGATGGCTACGAGGCTCTGGATTTATGGAACAAGTCTCATATTAGCATTAAATGGAACAAGTCTCATATTAGCAGTCACATCCTACCCACTCCAGCCTTCACAAGCTTTGCTCACAAACAGAGTTAACAACCAGGTTATTATGATGCACAGTATATTTTACAGCATTAAGACATGCTATATTTATACACCAATTAGATAGAAATCTACCTCAGCATCAAATATTTGCCTGTAGACCTTTCCACTCGGAACCACACGAACCTCACTCATTATGGGAAGGAAAGATCTTTAGTCATCCAAAATGAATTAGCACCAGGAAAGGAAGGTACATGCTTCTAAATTAAATGGAATGAACAACATTAAAGAAAAAAAGTTACATTCAATAACATAGAGACATATAACAAGATATGCTGTGTACAGCTTTAGATCTGTTACTTTTCCCCCAAAAAAAATCCTGATTAGAAATAATGGAACCATAAACAGCTCATTGAGAAATTCTTCACAAAACCCAACTGTTATCTGAAGAATTTCTCAAAGAACTGTTTATGGTTCCTTATTCATCTGAGGTAGACATTTCCAGGAAGCAATCTGTGAACCTGAGAGTCAATGAGCCATTCAAAATGAAATGCAATTTCTAATGTCCTATTCTGATCAACAATTTGTCCACTTTCATCCTTTATTAATTAGTAATTCAAGAAATGAGATTGCATTGTTCTGAATCACTAATTCTCAATTAAAACTACATTCACACCAGCCACTGGACAATTCACAGCAGTTCACTCTTGCCTCAAGGAGGTCAGCTTTCAATGAATTGAATTGAATTGAATTGAATTGAATATGTATACATACAAGGAATTTGCCTTGGTGTTTTGCTCACAAGTAACAACATGATATACAGTAGACAATTAAACATAAAACATTATAATTTATACATGTGAAGAATGAAATACAATGCCAGAGCAAAAGGAGGCTACAGCCTTTTGGCTGTTGAATAGAGCCTTCCGGCAGGAAGCAATGAACACAAAGTGTAGCTCTTTGGTTAGCTTAGTTTAAAAAACTCTGTTCCACATCCATTCTCAGGGAACTATGTACTTGTTCTCCTAGATTTCTTTGCTCCACAACACTCACCAGAACCCTGTCATTCGCAGTGCATGTTCTTCCCTGACTTAACTTCCCAACATGCATAATTTCACACTTCTCTTGAGTTAAATTCCATCTGTCATTCTTTCACCCAGTTTCCTAGTTGATCTAGATCCGGTTGTAACATAAGACACCATCCTTCATAAATGGATGGATTCGCTATGCTAGAAACAGACGATTTGGCCCAACCCTTAGGCTCCACCAAAAGGTTCTACACATCTTCATCTAATCCTATGTCTTCTATTTTTTTGCTCCCTCCTGTATTAAGCTTCTCTTGGTCATCTCAACTACTTCATGTGAACAGTAGCTGCAATCATTTTGCATGATTGGATAGCATGCAAAACTTTCACAGTACCTGTGACAATATGACAATAAATTAAAAAAAAATAATAATAATAATAAACCTAAACCATACAAACCCTGATTGTAACAAAGACCTGATTAAATAAGTTTAGTTTGAATTTATCAGTAACTATTTTACATTTATATCTCTTTGTTCTGCTCTTTACCTTACCACTGGAAATACGGTCACCTTACTCACCATTGTCACTTTAGTGATAATGCAAGTAGTTTTATTGAAATCGGTGTTATATTTTTAAAGTTATTCACATTTTAAAGTTTAAAAGGAGGGGGGGGAGGAGGGAAGGAGGGAAGGGGGGAGAAGGGGGAGGGGGTTGAGGAGAGAGGGGAGGGGGTTGAGGAGAGAGGGGGGGGGGGGGGTTGAGGAGAGAGTGGGGGGGGGGGGGGAGACAGGGTGCTGCACCAATGCAGGAGAGGTTTGGGCCCACTTTGTCTAGTATGATATAACTTTATCTATCCCAGGAGGGAAATTGGGTATCTTTGATAGGGTAATAGTTCCCTATCAAACCATTTCCCATTTTCAATAACTATGTCAACTTAATCGTGACACATTAATTAATGAGAAATCTTTAAAGATGAATAACTACTCAACCATTACCTCTGTGAAGATGTCGAGCTAAACTTAGCTTCTTCTAGTTTGTTTGGAAGGGTTGAGAGACCAGTTTGGAGTTTGCACGGTTGCCCGGGGCAACGGACCACAAACGGACCCCGGGCGGGGCGGGGGAGGGGCCTTTGCCTCAACGATCGCGAGATTCTCCGCGACCTGAGGATCCGCGTCATCGCCAGGGGCAAGATGGCGGCGTCCGTGAGCGAGTTGCTGCGGGAGATCGCCGAGCTGGACGAGCCGCTGGTCGAGCTGCACAGCCTGAAGGCTGCCGTCGATGCGGCGCCTCTCAACGTGCTGAGGGAAGTGGCGACGGGCCTGCGCTTCGGGGTGTTGTTCAACTTGCTGGAGAGCGATGACAGGCGAGTTGCGAGAAGCAGTGTTTGTTTTTTTTTGTGTGCTGATATAGAAAAAATATATATATATAGGATAAATACTGTATCGTATTACTCATATTGTATTGTACATATATTATATATCGTGTGTGTATATATTATACAGTGTATATACGATACGATAGCACTTTATTTATCCCAGGAGGGATATAGGGTTAGGGTACCTCTGAGAGGGTAATAATTCCCTATCAAACCATTTCCCCTTTTCAGTAACTATGTCAACTTAATCATGACACACAATTTAATAGTATATATATATGTGTGTGTGTGATTGTATGTGAGTATGTATATATATATATATATATATACTCCAAGAGAGAGAGTCAAGGGTGTTTTATTGTCATATGTCCCAGATAGAACAATGAAATCTTTACTTGCATCAGCACAACAAAATGTAAACATAGTACACTGTAAACAATATAATAAACGAGAAAAAGTTCAGTATATATATATATACTGAATATATATATATATACTGAACTTTTTCTCGTTTATTATATTGTTTACAGTGTACTATGTTTACATTCTGTTGTGCTGATGCAAGTAAAGATTTCATTGTTCTATCTGGGACATATGACAATAAAACACCCTTGACTCTCTCTTGGAGGAGTGTGGGTGCAGGTGTCCTGGGAATGGTGATTGATTGCAATAGGATGAGTTGTTGAGGATAGATCATTAACAGTCACTTTGTTCAAATTAATGAGCCCCACCTTTGTCAAAACAATGTTCCTTAGTCTGATGAAGGGTCCCATAGCACAGTACAACACAGGAACAGGCCCTTTGGCCCACAATATCTGCCGAACATGAACATGATGCCAAGACCAATTCTTATATACCCACACAATCCATATCCCTCCATTTCCTTCATATCTATGTGCTTATATGCCACAATCCTATCTGCCTCCAACCCCAACCTGGCAGCGTGTTCGAGGCATTCACCACCCTTGCTTTAGAAAAAACTTGCACATCTCCTTTAATCTTTGACCCTCTTACCTTAAAGGTATGCCCTCATTTCACATTTCCATCTGAGGAAAACGGCCTCTCATTGTGATGTATACCTGTATCATCTCTCCCCTCAACCTCTGGTGTTCCATGGAAAACAATCCAAGTCTGTCCAACCCCTAGCTAGTACCCTGTAACCCAGGCATTGCTCTGCACCATTTCCAAAGCCTCCACATCCTTCCTATATTGGGACAATCAAGCAGGATGTTCTGACTTGAAACATTGCCTTTCTATGTTCTCCAGAGATGCTATCTGACCTGCTGAGTTATTCCAGCATTTTGTTTTTTTTGTACACCAGCATCTGTAGTTCCTTATGTCCCCACCGTTTTCCTGCTCTTCTTTCCGTCCTTGTGCAAGTGGCCTTTGCTGAAGTGGTTGTTGTCAGCGATCTTGCTGCAGAATCCTGACTTGGTTTCATTTGTGCTGGTTAATGTTTCATCCCAGCATACTAAATGTACAGTAAAACTTTACTCAGAAGTGGCCTCCTGTCAATGTACATAAGCAGGAAAATCTACAATTGGCTGACAAACAACTGCAGATTCTTGTATCTTGAGCAAAATACAACATTTGGAGGAACTCAGTGGATCAGGCACTATTTGTGGAGGAAATGGATCAGTCTGAAGAAACATCACCCATCCATTCCGTCCCCAGATGTTGCCTGACCCACTGAGTTGTTCCAATTAGTTGGGTGGATTTGAGATGATTTTTTTTTTTTAACAGTTTTTCCGATCAAGATAGACTACAGCACAGGAACAGGCCCTCTGGCCCACGATGTCTATGCTGAATGTGATGCCAAATTAAACAAATCTCTTCTACCTTCAAGTGCACCATATCCATTCTATTCTATTTTGTCTATATCCAATTGTACCTCTTTGTTCAGGGAACAAATTGATGTATGTGTGGCCATTCTCGAGCGACTTCTGCAGGCTTTGGAACCAGTCTACCTGGCTCAAACCTACAAGCTGGAACTGCAGAAGGGACTGCAGCATTCTGACGATCGTGTTAAAGTCTTGGCACTGACACAAGTAAGATGGGTATTTCTTCAGAAATGTGCTTTGCTCTGTCTTCAGTTGCATTTGAAAATTTGACACAAGTAAGAAGGGTATTTCTTCAGAAATGTGCTTTGCTCTGTCTTCAGTTGCATTTGAAAATTTGTTCTTGGCATTACCTCAGTCAAAAGATTAGGCAACGTCTTGAACGTTACCTTGGTTTCTTTAACATTTGAAGCAAAAAGAGATTGAGCTATTGCTAGTTGGCAGAACTAATCCAGTGGGTAAAGTCTTTAACCATCAAGGTCCGCGTTCTTAACGCATCTTTAATGTAGCAAAGTTTTCCGAACCTCTTAAAAATGTATCAGGGATTTTGACACCCAGCTGCAAGAGAAGTAACAACAAATGATCAAAAGCTTTCAGGGTAGGGTTTAACAAACCCCTTTAAAAGAGGAGAGAGAACTGGAGAGATTTGGGGAACTAATTCTAGACCTTGTAGCCAAAACAACTAAAATTGCCTCCTCCAATGATGGTATTTGTTTACAAAATGCTGGAATAACTCAGCAGGTCAGGCAGCATCTCAGGTGAGAAGGAATGGGTGACGTTTCGGGTCGAGACCCTTCTTCACTTCCAATGATGGAATAATATAAGTCAGGGATGATCAATGATATTGAAGGAGTCCAGAGATCTGAAAGTAGTGACCTCAAGTTACTGATTATAGATACAAAAAGCTGGAGTAACTCAGCGGGTCAGGCAGCATCTCTGGAGTGAAGGAATGGGTGATGTTTCGGGTCGAGACCCTTCAGCCCCAAAACGTCACCCATTCCTTCTTTCCAGAAATGCTGCCTGTCTCACTGAGTTACTCCAGCTTTTTTGTCTATCTCCGGTTCAAACCAGCCTCCGCAGTTCCTTCATACACCAAGTTACTGAGTGTCTATTGTATGCTTTGGACTGAGCTATCTTTCTGAATATTTTTGCACTTTCTCCAATGATTGTATTGAAATCGAAACTAAACATGTTAATATCTATCTTGTGTATTGTAACCCCGATCCCTTGCAGTTGGCTTGGCTAATGCCTATCCCCAGCCTGGTTTAAAACATATGAGGCAATATATTGGTTTAAAACATATGAGGCAATAGTCTTATGTCCAACTATTATGTGGTTTAAATAACATTTCAAAAACAAGAGAGCATTTAATATGTTGGGATGAGGTGAAATTGAAGTGTGAAGCTGATGATACCTCTGTTTTGGACTCTCACATTAAATGTAAAATTTTCCAGATTGGACGGATTGCTGAGAACATAGATGCGGTTGTGTTGGTTCATGGTTCTCCTGAGTTGTTTAAGGAGATGATCCATTGTATTGGTGGCGAGAGAATTTCTGTTGCAAATGAGGTAAGATTACCTTCAGTGAAATAACTGCTAACATCCTCAGAGCTGTGAGGTCTAACATTTCCATCATACCATGCAGTAGTATACTTCCCTGATTAAGTGTGATGAGATGCATTTTTAAATTTCAGATCATATATTTAATGCTGTTGATATGACACCTACTAAAATGGGACTTATAATGCGCAACCATATAAATCTATTTTGCTTCATGTGGATAGTCTTTCTTGCCACCGTTGATATTTACTTCAACCAAAGCACAAACAGTCATAAGATAATTATTGATGTTTCTTTTATTAAATTTACAGGCAATCAAATCCCTTTTGAGAATTGCCCAGAATAAGGCGGGACTTGATGCACTATTTACAACCAGTACATTACAGGATTTAAAAGATGTCATGGGCATCAATGATGTGGTACGATACAGAGTCTATGAGGTACAGTACTTTTGTTAAAGTTGACCACGAAAAATTTCCTTCTAAATGAAATTCAGGAATCAAATCAAGAGTCTTGAATGTGTTTATTTCATAAACTTTAATTTGCTATGGTTATATTTAATTAATTAAAAATGCATGTTCTTCAGGTATTTTTCTCAGTTCATTCAGCATTTAGAGTTTTCCGCACTCCCTGGTGAAGAGTGGGCCGCACATTGGGATCTCATTTTAGCCATTAAGTAGATGTAAACAACTCTGATTCTCTTGAATAATTTGTTTGTTTTGACTTCTCGATGGATTTACATTTTCCTTGAATGTTGGTTGCACTGTTCGGAAAGAGTAAGGATGGACTTTTCTTTGTAAAGTTGTAAATAGTAAAGAAGGTAAAGCTGGAATAGTGTTCAAAATGAACCATAAAAATAATGGAAAGAATTAAAATTTAAGAACCGTGTCAGAAAATCACTTTTGCAGTATTTTATCGTCTCAGTAGAGATTAGAGGAGATAAAAAAGATTACTTTTGTAAACTTTCTCTCTTTCATATTCAAACTAAAGTAGATGCTGATGGCCCTTGAGAAGAAATCACACATGACTTTGTATCCCATTGCACCATCAGCACTTTTTTGATTGTCAACTTTGTTTGTGACAGAAGTTTTTTCTGTGCCTCTTTGGTCACCCCACTGAGTATAAGTTTGTTATCTTGGTCTATGATTGCTACTGTTTCTACGCTGTATCTTTAAACTGAACCTAAACAGTAGTCATGTTAAATGGAAGGGACAACCCAGGTATTCAGTTTGGTTATGACGTTTCTTATACTCTGGGTGGAATCGGTTTTCATTTTTCTTCTGCGATTCCCTTTGTCCCTGTGCTTGCAGTTGTCAGTGGTAGTTTAAGGGAATGGCCAGATCGAGCAAACCATCTACAGTATTTTGATTTCTTTAAGTGGTAATTATTTTATATTATTTCAAGAAAGGCAGCGTGATCATCATCCAGTAAGCCAGCTGACCATGCTCATTTTGTTCCTGATGTGTTGCTTTCAGAAATGAAATTAATAAAATCAATTTGTTAATGTAAAATAACGTGACTATCATGCATCAATCTGACAGGAGCATTAAGCTTGATTACGTTATTGTCTTGCAGTTAGTGCTGGGGATCGCGGTTATGTCGCCTGCTTCGCTGGAGTATTGTGTTAACGGTAGTTTTATAACTCGACTGCTTGGTGAACTTGCAGGGAACGACGTTCTCATCAGGTGAGAAGGCTTCTCCCCGTCAGAACTCTTGCTCTGTTGCTTTGCTCGGTTGATAAATAGCAAATTCAGGAGGTGTCTGTTTGCTGAATATAACCATGAATTTTTATCTCTGGTTGTCTTGGTTCACTTTCAAATTTTGACCGGGATGCGCCGTAGCAGGAAGTGGGTAAAAGCAGTAGGCAGGCATAGCTGGAAGAACTGCTGCCTCTCAATGCCAGAGACCTGGGTTTGATTGTGATCTTGGGTGTTGTGTGAATTTTGCATGTTCTCCCTGTGACTACGTAGGTTTGCTCTGGATGCTCCAGTTTCCTCCCACATCCCAAAGACCTGCAGGTGTGTAGGTTAATTGGCCTCTGTAATTTGATCCTATTGTGGAGGGAATGGATGAGAAAGTGGGATAACTGGTGTAAACGGATGATCAAATGGTCACTGACTTGGTGGGTTGAAGGACCTGTTCCATGCTGTATTTTAAACTAAATTTAAACTAAACAGTAGCCATGCTGAAATGGCTGGGGCAACACACATGTTCAGCTACAGTTGAGCTTTGTTTCCTTGCAGAGTATTATTGAACATTGATAGATCATTATGAGAACTAAATTATCCACCTAACTGTGTAGAGTTGGTTTACAAGTGGAAGAGAAAAATGGACATTATGTGAAGGTTTGTCTGTTGCCATCCAAGCTTACTGCTTGGAATATTTGCAAATTGTCTGCAATCGGGCCTGAAATTACAAGGATATCTCCTTGATGCAGTTTAATTTCTGGGTCTTGGAGTTGTATTGCAATGTTCAGCTAGTACTAAGATGCCTATATTTTGAAAAAAAAATTAAATTGTCTTCCCATTTTGATTTTTTTTTTAGCTCATAATTTTGTAATACTTCATTAGGTGCTGAGCTTTCAGCTGCCTTGGTCCCAACGTTTGAAACTCCCCAATCCTCTATGTTCCCACCTTTGCTGCCATCAAGCGATCCTTTGAATACCATCCCTTTGACCGGACGGTTATTTTTTTCCTCATACCTTTTGTGGCTTGCGATTGAATCTTCTTTTGATAAATGGGATTAAAATTTCACATCATTAGGATGATATGTATAATTCTGCTATGATTGATGAAATGAGTTCCAGGTATTTTCATTCAATTTTAGAGCCACTGCTGTCGAGATGCTCACCACTCTTACTCAAAGTCAGCATGGACGACTGTACCTGGCTCAGCAAGGCATCATCGATAGAATCTCAAACATGATTATTGGTGCAAATTCCGATCCCTTCTCCAGCTTTTACGTACCAAGTAAGTAAGAATATTTCTTTGTAATTTACTGTTATGTCAAACCACTGATAAGAATGGGGAAGCAAGCTTTTCCTCATGACAATCTAAATTGTCCTACTTACTATTCAATTGCTCTAGCTAAGGATAGACTTGTTTTCCTCTGGTTCTGGCCAATTGTTCATTCCCTTGCGCGAAGCTATATCTTTTAGCTATTGATACCTGCTTCAAATTTATAGTTCATCTGTGAAATACATATTTTTAACTGACATTTTTCACAATAAATTTAGAGCAGAAGGGATATCTTTAATGTCTGTATATAATGGCAATGCAGTGTAGCTCCTCTGCCTCTCCCTAAAGATATTATGGTCCACTAAAAATCTCCTTCGGTCAAACTTTTTATCTCTCTCTAAAATTAACATTTCATTTTAGCCCAGCATCATTCCTTTACCTGATTATGCTCCTTGGCAGTTTTGGGAGGCACATTAATAGCACTGTTCAAATGAGTTTAGTAGTGAGTTAATTTCTAGTTATGGATCTATACCTTTAATTTTAATCAATGTATAAAAAAAATCTCAAACCTTAACCACTACAAATATCACTCTGAATCAGTGATGTATTTAAAGTCTGAAGAAGGGTTCCAACATGAAAAGTCATCTATTCATATTCTCCTAGAGGTGATATCTGGCCTATTGAGTTCCTCCTGCAATATATTCTCGACAAGATCCCAGCATCTGAAGTTCTTCATGTCTTTGAAAATTTGATGGTTCCGAGTTAAAGGGTTTTCCCAGCAGAATCTAATGATTAAGTAGAGAATGGTGACCCTGCCTTCCTTTGCTGCTTGCTGTTTAGTGATCATTGTTGAAAAATGGGGAATGGTTCAAATTTATCTTCAAATGAGCTTGTTGATGTTTAGGATCGCACCCGAGTAATCACTTGTTTGAACCATCTCATGTAGTTGTCTACGGGTCATGGGCCAGGGCCTTCAGTAACGAAGAAAGATGGTGCAAGAGAAATTATTTTGTTGGATATTGAGGCTGCACTTGACTTCTCCCTTCAAAAGCAATGAATAATCCGATAACGGAAATATGGCTGCTATTTGAGCACTAAACATGTTAATGTTTTTAGAATTTCATGCACTAATGTCTTCAAACTTGTATTTATTGCCTCCTTATGTAGATCTGGTGAAGTTTTTTGGAAACTTAGCAATGGTTGACAGTCCTCAACAGATCTGTGAATGTTATCCTGCCTTTATCGAAAAGGTGTTTGAGATGATTGAAGGACACGAGCAGACCATGATTGGAGTTGGCTTAGATACCATTGGAATTCTTGGATCATGTATTGAAGGAAAACAAGTTCTAAATAAAACAGGTAGACAGTGTTATTACTTTAATCGACATTGAATGAAAAATAGTTAACATGGCAATTTTTTCCTCTTTCATAAATGCAGGATTAGTTATTTCTCATATCCCACGTTCAATTCACTGCTATGATGCTGACGCGTTGGATATTGAAAAACTACTTTACCCAATTGTTCTCCCAAACAGAATTGCACATTTAGTATTGTGTAAACAAGCTGCTAATTAAATGCATTTGTGTAGAAAGGAACTGTGGATGCTGGTTTAAACTGAAGATAGACACAAAATGCTGGAGTAACTCAGCAGGACAGACAGCATGGCTGGAGAGAAGGAATGGGTGACGTTTTGGGTCGAGACTCTTCTTCAGACTGATCAGTCTGAAGAAAGGTCTCGACCCGAAATGTCACCCATTCCTTCTCTCCAGAGATGTTGCCTGCCCCACTGAGTTACTCCATGCATGCAGCCCATGGCATGCTCCTTGTGCATCCGGAGTTTCTTATGCCAATAGAATCCATGAACAATGGCTTTGCAAAGGAATGGCAAAATCAAGGAGCTCAAAGATCTTGGAGAGTTTCAAGTTGTTAGTGATTGGGAGATTGGAAATTAAAACTTATGAGCTTATTTAAAACACAAAGTACAGGAGTAACTCAGTGGGTCAGGCAGTATCTCTGGGGGGGTGGATGGGTGATGTTTTGGGTGGAGACCCTTCTTCAAACTGATTGTAATAGGGGAGAAAAAACTGGAAAAGAGAGGTGAACTCTGTCCCTTCCCTGCAGAGATGCTGCCTGGCCCACTGACTTACTCTGGGACTTTGTTCTACTCAAGGCTTCAGCATCTGCAGTTCCTTGTATCTCTGCTGTGATTATTTAACACATTTGCCTTCAGTGTTCAAGGCATATTAGCTTTCATATTTCATATTGGTTTTCATGTTGGATAGGTGGGCCTCACGGTATCTCATTAACTTCCAGTGCACTTATCAGCAGCATAAGTGGCTATTTGTTCATCTTGGGCTTGATGCTTCTAATTTCACTGCAAAATTCATGGGAACTTGTTGGTGGCATATATTCTTCACACTGTGCAGAAAAAGATATTACAAGTATTTAAATTGCAACTTCAGTCTGTCTTATGTATTGCAATATCTCCATTTTTTCCTTGAATGTGGAATTAAAGTTCAGTTGTTCCATTGTACAAGGTACTGCATTCCAAGATGTTTTGAGAAGGCTGGGTTTAATTTCGTGTAACGCTACCACAGATCTACGCATTCGTTGCCTTGAAACTATTGCTTCTCTCCATTCGTTGCCGGTGAGTACCCAGAAAATGTGTTTAGTTTAAGGTAGACACAAAATGCTGGAGTAACTCAGGCAGCATCTCTGGAGTTCTTCAGACTGATTGAAGGGTCTCGACCCGAAACGTTGCTCATTCCTTCTTTCTCCAGAGATGCTACATGTCCCGCTGAGTTACTCCAGCATTTTGTGTCCACCTTCGATTTAAACCAGCATCTGCAGTTCTTTCCCACACAATGTGTTTCGTTTAGTTCAGACATACAGCGCGGAAACAGGCCCTTCGGCCCACCGAGTCCACACCAACCAGCGATAACCGCACAGTAACACTACCCTGCACACACGAGGGACAATTTTACATTTATACCAAGCCAAATAACCTACCAACCTGTATGCCTTTGGTGTGTGGGAGGAAACTGAACATTTCGGAGAAAACCCACACAAGTCACGGGGAGAACATACTAACTCCGTACAGACAAGCACCCATAGTCTGGATCGAACCTGGGTCTCAGGCACTGTAAAGCAGTAGCTCTACCGCTACGCCACCATGCCGCCCATGTTGCTGAATGTGAGTGAAAGAAGGTGGGGCGGAAAGCAAGCTTCTATATTTAAACTTTGGCAATGAGTTTAGTTTAGAAATATAGTGTGGAAACAGCCCTTTCGGCCCACCGGGTTCGCGCTAACCAGTACATTGGGGTGGGGGGGGAGGGGGTTGGAGGAAGGGAGGGGGGGTGGCAGGGGGGTGGGGGAGAATGAGTGGAGGTGGGGGGAAAGGTGGGGAGGGGTGGGCGGGAGTGGGGGAAAGGGGAGTGGGGGGGCGGGAGTCGGGAGTGGTGGGGAGGGCGGGAGTCGGGGGGGAAAGGGTGGAGGGGAGTGGAGGGGAGTAGGGGGGGAGTCGGGAGTGGGGGGGAGAGTAGTGGGGAGGAGTGGGGGGGGACATGGACTGTTGTGATTTGCTGTTGAAGACCACTGGAGCAAGTATGTCTTCAATGAAATTAGGTATGTGCATTTTTAAATGAATCTCTTTCTTCATAACTTAGTCGTACATTTTGTGTAAGGAAAAAGCAAAATAGACAAAACAAAACAATTTTTCCATTGTGTTGTAAAAAGTATTTCTGTTCAATAACCTTTCTATAAATAGCAGAATATATTCATGATAGGCCTGACATTGTACATGTAGTCCAAGAACTACAGACTGTTGGAAATAATAGTCGTTTTTCACACATGAATGTAGCGCAACGCGTATGGGCATTTGGCGTGCATACTTTTTTTGCTTGAAAGTTGTATTACGTGCCAGAGGCATGAGGCGGGAGCTGGCCAAAATTGATTGGAAGGAGGCCCTAGCAGGGAAGACGGTAGAACAGCAATGGCAGGTATTCCTGGGAATAATGCAGAGGTTGCAGGATCAATTTATTCCAAAGAGGTGGAAAGACTCTAAGGGGAGTAAGAGACACCTGTGGCTGACAAGGGAAGTCAGGGACAGCATAAAAATTAAGGAGAGGAAGTATAACATAGCAAAGAAGAGTGGGAAGACAGAGGATTGGGACTCTTTTAAAGAGCAACAAAAGTTAACTAAAAAGGCAATACGGGGAGAAAAGATGAGGTACGAGGGTAAACTAGCCAATAATATAAAGGAGGATAGCAAAAGTTTTTTTAGGTACGTGAAGAGGAAAAAAATAGTCAAGGCAAATGTGGGTCCCTTGAAGACAGAAGCAGGGGAATTTATTATGGGGAACAAAGAAATGGCAGACGAGTTAAACCGTTACTTTGGATCTGCTTTCACTGAGGAAGATACACACAATCTCCCAAATATTCTAGGGGCCAGAGAACCTAGGGTGATGGAGGAACTGAAGGAAATCCACATTAGGCAGGAAATGGTTTTGGGTAGACTGATGGGACTGAAGGCTGATAAATCCCCAGGGCCTGATGGTCTGCATCCCAGAGTACTTAAGGAGGTGGCTCTAGAAATAGTGGAAGCATTGGAGATCATTTTTCAATGTTCTATAGATTCAGGATCAGTTCCTGTGGATTGGAGGATAGCAAATGTTATCCCACTTTTTAAGAAAGGAGGGAGAGAGAAAACGGGTAGTTATAGACCAGTTAGTCTGACATCAGTGGTGGGGAAGATGCTGGAGTCAATTATAAAAGACAAAATTGCTGAGCATTTGGATAGCAGTAACGGGATCATTCCGAGTCAGCATGGATTTACGAAGGGGAAATCATGCTTGACAAATCTACTGGAATTTTTTGAGGATGTAACTAGGAAAATTGACAGGGGAGAGTCAGTGGATGTGGTGTACCTCGACTTTCAGAAAGCCTTCGACAAGGTCCCACATAGGAGATTAGTGGGCAAAATTAGGGCACATGGTATTGGGGGTAGGGTACTGACATGGATAGAAAATTGGTTGACAGACAGAAAGCAAAGAGTGGGGATAAACGGGTCCCTTTCGGAATGGCAGGCAGTGACCAGTGGGGTACCGCAAGGTTCGGTGCTGGGACCCCAGCTATTTACGATATACATTAATGACTTAGACGAAGGGATTAAAAGTACCATTAGCAAATTTGCAGATGATACTAAGTTGGGGGGTAGTGTGAATTGTGAGGAAGATGCAATAAGGCTGCAGGGTGACTTGGACAGGTTGTGTGAGTGGGCGGATACATGGCAGATGCAGTTTAATGTAGATAAGTGTGAGGTTATTCACTTTGGAAGTAAGAATAGAAAGGCAGATTATTATCTGAATGGTGTCAAGTTAGGAGGAGGGGGAGTTCAACGAGATCTGGGTGTCCTAGTGCATCAGTCAATGAAAGGAAGCATGCAGGTACAGCAGGCAGTGAAGAAAGCCAATGGAATGTTGGCCTTCGTAACAAGAGGAGTTGAGTATAGGAGCAAAGAGGTCCTTCTACAGTTGTACCGGGCCCTGGTGAGACCGCACCTGGAGTACTGTGTGCAGTTTTGGTCTCCAAATTTGAGGAAGGATATTCTTGCTATGGAGGGCGTGCAGCGTAGGTTCACTAGGTTAATTCCCGGAATGGCGGGACTGTCATATGTTGAAAGGCTGGAGCGATTGGGCTTGTATACACTGGAATTTAGAAGGATGAGGGGGGATCTTATTGAAACATATAAGATAATTAGGGGATTGGACACATTAGAGGCAGATAACATGTTCCCAATGTTGGGGGAGTCCAGAACAAGGGGCCACAGTTTAAGAATAAGGGGTAGGCCATTTAGAACGGAGATGAGGAAGAACTTTTTCAGTCAGAGGGTGGTGAAGGTGTGGAATTCTCTGCCTCAGAAGGCAGTGGAGGCCAGTTCGTTGGATGCTTTCAAGAGAGAGTTGGATAGAGCTCTTAAGGATAGCGGAGTGAGGGGGTATGGGGAGAAGGCAGGAACGGGGTACTGATTGAGAGTGATCAGCCATGATCGCATTGAATGGCGGTGCTGGCTCGAAGGGCTGAATGGCCTACTCCTGCACCTATTGTCTATTGTCTATTATGAATTTTGATGTAAAATTCTAAATTTTGATGTAAAATTCTGAATTTTGGACATCAAAATTCTGAATTTGTAAAATCAAATGTTGGGAGGTCTACTGTTTCCAAAGAAACAAAACAATCACAGATGTTGGTTAATACATAAGGACACAAAGTGCTGGAGTAACTCAGCAGGTCAGGCAGCATCTCTGGAGAACAGATAGATGATGTTTCGGGTTGAGTACCTACTTCAGACCCTGCTTCTGAAGAAGGAACTCGAACCTCAATCTAACTATATGTCCTTATGGGTCTGTTTCTGTGCTGCATTACTCCATGACCGTGCTAATTTCCATCAATTTTTGTGCATTAATTTCTGCAAAGACTAGATATTGGTCAGAGTACCAAACCAACTGGAGAAAGTAGCTTTCCCATTCAAGGCAGGTAAAATAACAACATTTAAAAGACACTGGGACAGGTACATGGACAGGAAAGGTTTAGAGGGGTGTGAGCCAAATGCAGGCAAATGGGACTCACTTAGATGGGGCATCTTAGTCGGCATGGATGCGTTGTGAACAGCAAGTTGTAATGGGAATAGTGCATATCTGCTCTCATACTTCATTCCAGTAGACCTGACATTTAAAAAATGAGTTTAAAGTAGAAAGTGTGGTGAATTCACGTTGTCTGAAATTTCTACAAGAAGATATAATTGATCGAAATGTAAAGCTGCATTATTATTGTGTCCTTTGTTAAAAGTAGGCGAGTAGCATGATTTTTGTGAGATTCTTAGAGTGTGCATAAAGAATGTCAAGATGACCATTAATCTTTAGATCACTGTCACTTGAATGTTTAAACAATTAAATTTGTAAATGTTACTTACACCTACTTGTATGAGTGGTGAGAAAGAGAATTAGTTATTATATATTTAAAACTTAAAAATGTTTAAAAATTCTAGTTTAACTAAAAGTAATCTGAAATTGGGACAGAAAAACATACAAGAGAGAAGGTTAACTAAACATAGTGTATTATGTAAACTGATTATGGTTGTGTGGCATGGATTATTACTTCAAATGCACAACAATTGACTGAGATGTTTTATCTTTTTTTTTTGAAAAGGGAATTGATTTGTTGAACATTGCAGTATTTTATTTATGTGCTGAAACATAAATCCTGAAGACATTTGCAAGGTGTTTTTTTACACATTGTAGTGATTTTTCTTCTGTAGTTTCACTGTACTTGTATTTCACTATCTCTGAGATGAGTTTTTAGAAAATCATTGGGTATATTCCTACATTTTTGTGGTTTGTCTATTCGTCTGCGCCGCTTTCTTAGGCCATTGCTGTTTTACTTTTCCATCCGCTTCACAGACCGATCAGCACACCGAAGATCTTTTAGGAATGACCGAATCCTGGTTCCACTTCCTGCACAGCCACCCGATGGAAACATTCCGCAGGCTGAGTTCACAACCCTTCCCAGAAATCCACATTGGAGCACTAAAAGTCTTCACCGTGAGTCTCTAACGTTAGCATGACTATAATCTGCCCTCTCCATCTTTCTCCTCGCACTACCTACTAAAGTTGAGTTTGGCGTGATTGCACTCATGTATAGTATTATCTGACCTGATTGGATAGCATGCAAAACACACCTTTTCACCGTACCTCCATACACATGACCATAATAAGCCTAAACTTAAGCCTAGTACACTGATCGTAGCTGCTTATATAGATAGACATCCTGTCCTGACTTGAAGCGCAACATCGTGCAGGTATTGATTTGTAGCATTGAGTAACCTCATGGATAATCCATTTTTAAATAGATATTTTTAAATAGATTTATAAACATTCTGTTGCTGGTTTGTTTTTACCATGTCTCCATTTAAAGGAATAAAGGGAACACAAATCAGGAACAAGTAGAATGGCACTTGAGAATTGCCTTAAATCTAAGTAGAAACATTTAAGTAGAAAAAAAGAAATACATTCAATAAATGGCGTTGCCACTTTGGTTAAAGATATGTATGTTGTGTGGAAGAATTTGTAAAAATGTTTTTTTAGGGAGGAAGCTTGTTTTTCCATACTATTATATTACCACACACCAGTTTTTCTTCGGAAGATTCAAACAAAGAAAACTGCAGATGCTGAAAATCTGAGTCCCAAACAGAAAATTCTGGAAAAACTTAAGAGGGTCAGGCTGCATCTGTGGAAAGGAAAAAATCATTGCAGACTCAATGTTAATATTTTTTTTTCTTACCACAGATGCTGCCTCATCTGCTGAGTTCTACCATTTTCCGTACTTCCAGTTTTTGCCTTAAATTTGCTCTTTCCTTGATGTAACCTAAAATCAGACTTGTGTATCAGAATTGCATAAATTGTAGACTGAGGTAAAGATTGTCAAAACTTTATAGCGTAATCAAAACAGAAAATGCTGGAAATTCCTGAGTCAGGCAGTGTGAGAGGAAGCGAAGGTTAATGTTGTGAGCTTCAATAATCAATTTTGCAGAGAACCATTGACCTGGAACATTGCATTCTGTTTCCGTACCAACTGACCGGCTGAGAATTTAAGATTTTCCCTTATTTCCGACATGTAGCATCTGCTGCAGTTGCTTTTCCATTGCAGTGTAATTTAAATAACTCATTATCTGGTTTCCACTGTCAAGTTGCTAATTTACTTGGGCTAATAGTAACTTGGAATCTGTCACTTTAATTACTCAATGTGCTGAGCTGTAAATTATCATCTGTCTCACATTACTTGGAGTGTAACTATCTTAGTTTAATCCCTTCTAACTCAATGGCACTTGATTGATTACAGTAAGTCTAATTCCTATTTGTGTTTTATTGAATTGGCAGGGTTATTTTTGTTACTGTGGTTGACATCTTTCTCTCATTGACTCTGCTCCTATCTCTTTCCTAAATGCAGGCAATTGCTAGCCAGCCCTGGGGTCAGAGACTGATGATCAGTACACCTGGGTTTGTGGAATACATTGTTGACAGGACGACTGAAGCCGACAAAAGCTCAAAGGATGCCAAATTCGAACTGGTAAAGACCCTTATAAATACCAAGACAATAGCTGAGATCTTTGGAAACCAACATTATCTGCAGCTCCGAATGTACCTGCAGGAAGGCCCTTACTTTGTGAAGGCAGTGGCAACAGTGGCCGTGGAAGGTGGAGAGTAGCCTCCTTATCCTGCTCATTGAAGAATATTTCTTGAAATTAATTGTTAAATTCTTTGTAAGGGACATGTAAGGGGAATTTCCCATCTCTTTAAACATCTTTTCCATTCCTTCAAGCAAACCATGAATAAAATCCGCAGCATCTGTCATTTTGGAATATTGGGCCAGAGTTCTATATTTTATCATAGTGTCCACCTGACTTGTGTTTCCAGCTTTATATTTATTAAAAATGAACTTTTGCAATCGATAAAGTGAAATCTGGACTTCTTTCACTTTGATGCCAATGCAAGATTTTAAGTATCTTAAGCTGTACCCTGGAATTCCCTATCTAATCACCTTTATCACACATGGATCAACATATCATGGAGGCATTTATCACTGGTTCAATGATTTAGCTCATCACTACCACCAAAGTGTTTTGTGATGGTGCATAATGTGGCCTTGCCCACATCCTGTGATTGATTAAAATTAACCATTATTTGTTCCATATCCTTCTAAACTGTTCCTGACAATGTATCTGATCAAATATCTTCAATATGGTGTTATTGTGTCTGCAATTGCCAGCATATGTTGTCTCAATACCTCCAATAGGAAGGGGAGAAAATAATGCATTATTTACAAAAATGTGTATCTGGAAGAGAGATTTAATGTGCAGTTTTTAGAAATTATATTGTTTTCAATGAACCCACTTTGATGTATGGAGACACAAGAAACTGCAGATGCTGGAATTTTGAGCAAAACGGAGCTGGACGAACTCGGCATCAGGGGAGGGAGTAGACAGACGACGTTTTAGGTCGGGTACCCTCTTCGGAAACTGTACACTTTGTATGTGTGCTGGGTCAAAGCCACATCGCTAGATTTATGGTAAAGTGAGTTGTAATTTGTATTAATGTGTACACCGTATCTGTAAATGAAGATCTCACTGACTGAAGAGTACAAATAAAGTTGTCAGTTAATTGAGTACTTGTTTTTGAGAGACAGAAACTGACTTCTGTTGAAGAGAATGTTACTCGGAAAGCTTCCTCGAGCCACAGGCTGTCATTCTTTGATGAGCAGGGATTTGCATGTTAATTGTATTCAGGAACCATGAACTCTGCTTCAAATTCATTAACAATCTATTAGCGTTGCCATGGCTGCTGGTCTTGTGCGTTGGGAGACATTGCTTTTCACTTTGCATTAAATGGCCACAGAACATAAAACAGTACAGCACAGGATCAGGCCGTTTGGCCCACAATGTCCGTGCTGCACATGGTGCCAAGACAGACTTATCTGCCTGCACATAATTCATATCCCTCCATTCCCTGCATATCCATTTGCCTACCCGAAAGCCTTTTAAATGTGACGATTCTAAGTGCCTCCACCACCATTCCTGGCAGTGCAGTGCCAGGCACCCACCACCCTCTGTGTTTCAAAAATATACTTGCCCTGCACATCATCTTTAAACGTTGCCTCTCCAACTTAAAGCTATGCCCACCAGTATTTGATATTTTCATTGTGGGAAATAGGTTCTACATTATTTATGCCTCTCATAATTTTACATATGAGGCGGCACGGTGTCGCAGCGGTAGAGTTGCTGCCTTACAGCGAATGCAGCGCCGGAGACTCAGGTTCGATCCCGACTACGGGCGCCGTCTGTACGGAGTTTGTACGTTCTCCCCGTGACCTGCGTGGGTTTTCTCCGAGATCTTTGGTTTCCTTCCACATTCCAAAGACATACAGGTATGTAGGTTAATTGGCCGGGCAAATGTTAAAAAAAATTGTCCTTAGTGTGTGTAGGATAGTGTTAATGTGGGGAGAGCGCTGGGCGGCGCGGACCTGGTGGGCTGAAGTATCTCTAAATTTTTTAAAAAAAATCTAAATCATACTCCTAACAGGTCACTGCACAACCTCCAGCATTCCAGAGAAACCAATCCAAGTCTGTCCAACCTCGCTTTGTAGCTGATACCTTCTAATTCAGGCATCATTCTGATAAACCTCTGCTCCCTTTCCAAAGCCTCTACATCCTTTCTGTATTGGAGTGACCAGAAATCCACAAAAAACCTCCAAATGCGGTCTAACTAAAGTCCTCCAAAGCTGCTTCCTGATGACTTCTACTCAACTATGAGTCACGAGGAGGAACTATTTTCCATGGGATCACTGTTGTTTTTGCTTTAATCTCTCAAAGATGTGCACTTGGGCAGTATTCCATGAGATGCTGGCCAATTTTTCACATTTGCCCTTTCAGCTGCTTTAGTCGGAGTGGTTCAAGAGTGTTATGACTTTTGGCCAAGTGTATTACTGTTGCTCCCTTGGTTATAAAATGAACTGGGAGTTGAAGATTGGAAAGGCTGCATTTGGAGTCATTATACTGACTACTTGCTACTTTCCGTTGAGCTTCGCATTAGAACATAGTGTTCATTTTCCGACTCCCTGCTCTAGGAAGATGCCATGTAGCTGGAAAGTATGCAAAGAAGATTTACGAGGATGTTGCCAGGACTCGAGGACATCAGCTCGTGGGAGAGGTTAGGCATGCTAGGACTTCATTCCTGGGAGCGCAGGGGCTTGAGTGGTGATGTTACAGAGGTGTTCAAGACCATTAGGGTATTAGATATGGTGAATGTTTGTTTTACCCAGGGTAGCAGAATCAAGGAACACAAAATGCTGGGAGTAACAGCAGGTCAGGCAACATCTCTGGAGAATGTGTATCGGTGACATTTCGGTTCCGGACCCTTCTTCAGACAGTCAGGGAATGAATAAACATTTTGCGTTGGAACCGTGCTACAATCAGTCTGAGGAAGTGTCCTGGCCTGAAACGACGCCTGTCTAATCTCTCCACAGATACTGCCTGCCTGAGCTGCTGAGTTTATTTATTGATCAAGATTCCAACACCTGCAGTTCCTTGTGTCTCCATGGTGTAGTCTACCCCTGGTTAATTTCTAAGAGTAATTAATGCGTCCAGTTCTCTCTTCACTCCACTGCTGAGCTCATTTCCAGCAAGACTCAGATGCATGAGTGACCGGTCAGGATTGGAAGACAAGGCATCACACAGAGCTCGACCCCCTTCATCCCCTATTCCATTCCCGTCCAGGTCTAATTTACATAGACGTCTATTAACACGGAGCACTTGTGCCAAGTATTTTGCCCCTTCGTTGCAAAGGACATTTTCATCGAGGAGGAGATGGGAAATGTGCCTACAATCCTTCAAAATGTCAAACAATTCCCTCCATCCAGTCAAATCCACACCATCGTTCTGGGACAGTCCCAAATATTCCAGGGGTGGGTTCATGCTGAGAAACGAAGCCACGCATTTCAGACCTTGATTGGTGAGTTGGTTTGAACCAATGTCAAGTTCAGTTAGTTGCAGCCTCTTTCTCTGGAGATCGGAACGCTCCCCTTCTCCACTACCAGTCTTGGTTTCCTCTGCATTCTCGGCCAAAAAGAGGTCAATGAGTCCGTGCATCAAAATGCTAATGCCTTTGTCACCCAAATTGTTTCCGTGTAACCTGGAAAACGTGGCAAGCACAGTCTTAACAGAATATGTCCAATGCAAGAGATAGACCGTGTATCGCAATCCTGACAGAAATCTGTAACTCTAATCCTAACTGTTACAAATACATATTTTTCCATGTGAAATTTATCAAACTTTAAATGTTGTAGAAATCAAAACAATACTACAGATCCTGGAAATCTGAGGTAAAAACAAAAATCGCTGGAAACACTCATCAGGTCTGCAAACTCACCTGAAAGTACCCTAAAGTTGTGTGATTGGCTGGGGGGGGGGGGGGGGGACATGACAACCTCGGTGCTCAGATGCAGAGGGGTGGCTGCTGGAGATGACGGATGGTGCTTTTAGGTTAGTTTAGCTTATTGTCACGTGTACCGAGGTACAATGAAAAGCTTTTGTTGCGTGCTAACCAACCAGCGGGAAGGCAATACATGATTACAATCGAACCATTCACAGCGTACAGATACCTGATAAGGGAATAACGTTTATAGACAATAGGTGCAGGATGAGGCCATTCGGCCCTTCGAGCCAGCACCACCATTCAATGTGATCATGGCTGATCATTCTCAATCAGTACCCTGTTCCTGCCTTCTCCCCATACCCCCTGACTCCGCTATCCTTAAGAGCTCTATCTAGCTCTCTCTTGAATGCATTCAGAGAATTGGCCTCCACTTCCCTCTGAGGCAGAGAATTCCACAGATTCACAACTCTCTGACTGAAAAAGTGCAAGGTAAGGCCTGTAAAGTCCGATTAAAGATAGTCCGAGGGTTTCCGAAGAGGGAGGTAGGTAGCAGTTCAGCACTGCTCCCTGAACTACTGCCCACCTCATCGGGGACGCTCGGACTCACCCTAAAGTTCCATGATTGGTTTGGGAAGTAGGACATGATGACCTTGGTGCAAGGATGTAGCGGCGTGGCTGCTGGAGGTGACGGATGGTGCATTTGGGGTTTGTTACGGCGATGTTGGCAGAGGCACCGCCAGCAGCCGGGCGAGCGAGCAGATCGCATGCAGCCTGCAGTAGCTGCACATTGGGCCAGGCTGACCCCATACCTAACCCACGCCACGGAGTTCCTCCAGCAGTCTTTTTTTGTGCTCAAGGTACAAAAGGCGTTATCTTGGTGGAATTAACAACCAAAGTGAGAGGAGACTTGGATACAGCATATGCACTGAATGATTGAAACCAATTTATGTTGTTCAGCACCAGCAGTGTCTCATAACTTTAAACATAGAAACATAGAAAATAGGTGCAGGAGTGGGCCATTCGGCCCTTCGAGCCTGCACCGCCATTCAATATGATCATGGCTGATCATCCAACTCAGTGTCCCGTACCTGCCTTCTCTCCATACCCCCTGATCCCTTTAGCCACAAGGGCCACATCTAACTCCCTCTTAAATATAGCCAATGAACTGGCCTCAACTACCTTCTGTGGCAGAGAATTCCACAGATTCACCACTCTCTGTGTGAAAAAAAACTTTCTCATCTCAGTCCTAAAAGACTTCCCCCTTATCCTTAAACTGTGACCCCTTGTTCTGGACTTCCCCAACATCGGGAACAATCTTCCTGCATCTAGCCTGTCCAACCCCTTAAGAATTTTGTAAGTTTCTATAAGATCCCCCCTCAATCTTCTAAATTCCAACTTCTTCAATGGTCAGCCATGTTGCTGTATCTGGTCACTATTGGTTTTTATTTTCCATGTTGTGTTTTTGTGTGTTGTTTTGCAGCACAGGATAGGATTGAAACAACATGAACAACTGAGATATATATGACCACCAAATACCTCCACTTTTACAGTTCTCAGTGATAATGTTATTTCAAGTGTTTAATTGCCATACGAGAGATAGCAGGGCAGAAATAGATAGATTCTTGATTAGTACGGGTGTCAGAGGTTATAGGGCGTAGGCAGGGGGACGGGGTTAGGAGGGAGAGATAGATCAGCCACGATTTAATGGCGGAGAAGACTTGATGGGCCGAATGGCCTAATTCTACTCCTATTCCTTGTGAACTTATGTATTTGCAACAGAACAATTAAATTCGTACTTTCTGCAGCTTACCAGGTCTGTAAACGCCACAACACAGTGAGAAGTATACAATAATCAAAATTTGTAAAAGGTTCATCAGCAGTTCGAGGAGCCTGAAACCTTTGCATTGAATATGTCTCTCACTTATCTCCACTTTTAGATGTCCAGCATCTGCAGCATTTGTGTTTCATTGGAAAATCAGTTCACTTTCGTTGCTGCAGGATGGGATGCTTATATGAACATGTCAATTAACCCACAGATTAGAAGAGTTGACATTCATGTACCGCAATGAATCAGTCGTCACACGCAGTGCGAGTAATGTGCTACTTACAGCAGGCACTTGATTGAGGGCTTGGCTTTGAGGAGCTCCACCAATAGCTCAGCGCTGTGCGGGCCAAGGTTATTTATATTGAGGTTAATTGTTTCCACTTGCGATTGGCTGTGGTTTACCAGTGCGCTGACAAGTATTTCGAGGAGGTCATCAGTCAGCCCAGTGTTTCTCATGATCAGCTCCCCCACTGATTTGCAGGCTGCAAGCACAGTGATAACGTCTGCAACCTTCAAGTGGGACCAATGAATGAACTGTGAGGCATTTTAAGTGGCAGAGACCAACCCCAACCTTTACTGTACTCAAGTCTGAAGCGAGAACTAATTTGAGAATTCCTTTCATTTCTCCGCTTGGCTTCAGAAAAGTCCCACCCTATCCAACCTCTCCCTGTAACTCAAACCCACAAGCCCAGGTAACATCCTGGTGAATCTCTTCTGCGCACTTTAATAACATATATGTCTACAAGCCTTCAAACGCCTCAACTATTCAGATAAAGCCTAAAAAAAGTGAAAATTTCCAGATGCACATGGAGAAAGAGAGCATGCAGACGGATTGGCTATGCTATAAAGTTCAAGAATCTTTTAAATTGTAACTTTATGATTTACAAGTCCCTGGGCTTGAATGTTCTTCCAATTGTCCAACTTTAAGATGTTTGAAATCAGATCCCTGCACTTTGTGGAGTTTTTCAAGAGATGTAGTTTCATAGAGCTCGTATTTGTAAGCTTTTAAAACATATTTGTAAGTGAGCCTGCCTTATTAATTAATCCACTCTGTTAGGGAACCATTTATGACAAACTGCTTCTATATTTAGCATTGACCTGGGCGCACATAACCTGGGTCTCTATGACTACATTTATCATTGTCACACCCGTAAAACAGCTGCAGTAATGTGCAGCCTCGGTCCGCTTCTGTTTTTGCTCACACATCACAACAATTGCAAGAACACCTTGCCCTGCTCCATACTAAAACAATTCAAGAGAGAACATACTTGCCTGTTTTCTCAGTGCATCAACTGCCTGGTGATCCTGTGTGCTGCCACTTAACGTGGCTATATTGTCCTTATTTTCTGACGCTAATTTACCCGGCTGCTCAGTTGCCATGTTTTCATCCTCACCCCTGCGCCTTCCTGGTTTGGTGCCAGTGTGACCATCCTCAGGGTCTCGGTTGCGACGTGAGGGCAGCTGACGATCACAAGTGCAACCTAAATCACCTGGTGACCGGAAATTGGTCTTGCAGCCTGTTAAAATCTGCTTGTCTTCACTCGCCTGAGGTTTGGTTATGTTGCATGAATTTCCATGTGCTCCGGGAGACACCTGGAGGTAGTTCTGTTCATCCAGTCGCTTCAAAGCATTGGGTTTCTGACTGGAAACATTTCCCCCACTGATCTCTTCATTCCAGGTCACTGCTGGAAAGCAAGTGCATTCCTGGCTACCATTCAAACAATCCATGGAAGACATGCCCATATTGTTGAATGGTTCATGTGAGTTAGTTTCTGGTAGACTGCCACCACTTTCTGCAGGGACCAGCTTTATATGATGGGGGTGCTCTGTTCTTCTTTGTCGTGTAGAGTCACTGCTCGCTGATATCTCATTTGTCTTTCTTTCTGTCAGTGACGCTGGAGTATTGCGCACAATGCCCTTAATTTCTGTCTCCACATTGACCGGAAATTGTCCAAACTCATCTGTTTCCTCATCTGCAAAAGTTATCAAAACAGAAGCAGTATTTCTGCTATGAATTATACATTTAAGAATCACTTTCTTACAGTAGGAATCTAGAGTGTTTAATTGGCATGTGTACCAGCAAGAGAACAATGAAAATGATGTCGGAGACCCAAGAAAATGTATAAGCTGGAACTCTGAGCATTAAAACAAAGTGCTGGAGGAACTCAGCTGGTCGGACAGCATTTGTGGAGAGAATGGACAGACGACGTTTCAGGTCGGGACCCTTCTTCAGACTGGTGGAGTAGAGGGGAGAAAGCTGGAAAAGAGAGGTGGAGGCAGGACAAAGCCTGGTGAGTGATAGGTGGATACAGGTGAGAGGGCTTTTGATTAACACATGGGTGGAGTAAGTAACAAAGACTGGAGAAGAAAAGGAGACAAAAGGGTGTCAGGTACGAAGAGAAGAGGGGCTAAATGTTTCAATGTCCTTTTCCAACACTGGGTGTCAGTGTCAGGTACGAATACCAGGACTCTCCAAACTTCCCAGGGAATGGTGGCTGGGAACAGCCAGAATTGGAAAATGTGACTGTTCGAAGTTCAAAACATTCAAATAATCCAATCACATGGCATTTGAAGCTATAACCTTTGTGGTTTGATATTAATGCCTTAAATTGTGGTCAAGATGGAACATAGAACAGTACAAAAGATAGACACCAAAAGCTGTAGTAACTCAGCGGGACAGGCAACATCTCTGAAGAGAAAGAATGGGTGACCTTTGGGTCGAAGCCCTTCTTCAATTCGGGTCGAGACCCGAAGCGATACCCATTCCTTCTCTCCAGAGATGCTGCCTGTCCCGCTGAGTTGCTCCAGCTTTTTGTGTCTATCTTCAGTTTAAACCAGCATCTGCAATTCCTTCCTGCATAGAACAGTACCACACAAGCCCTTTGCCCACAATGTTTGTGCCGTACATGATGCTCAGTTAAACTGATCTCTTCTGCCTGCACATAATCCATATCCCTCCATTGGCTGCATATCCATGTGCCTATCAGAAAGCCTCACAAACGCCACTATTGTATCTGTCCCCACCACAGCCCTGTTAACCTCTCTCTACGTTCGAAAACAAAATTGCCCCGCTCATCGCCTTTTAAACCTCACCTCTCCCACCTGAAAGCTATGCCCTCCATTCTTTGACATTTCCACCCTGGATAAAGGTTCCACTTCGCTACCCTACCTGTGCCCGTTTGTAGTTAATTGATTTTTAAACTTTTGGCAGGGTTAACATTGATGTTGAACAGTGGTAATCTGTTTGGTGAGCTGGGAGTGGTGACAACGTGAGCTGGCTGGGTTGTTGCAGTATATCCCTTCAATAGCATACACTGCAGGTGTTGTGCACTGGTGACCAAGAAAGTGGATATTTAATTTAGTGGTGTAGTATTTCGTGATGTGCTTAAATTATTCAAGTGTTAAATCATTAGCCGATGTATATTTAATTTGATTTTATGAGTTTTAATTTGTTAACTAATACAGTATGAGAAAGCATGGCAGAGGTAGATCATTTGGCCCAACAAGTACTTGGTGGTGGTAATATTGTATGTGAGTTTTTGTCCATCTCCGCCACCTAAGCTCAGATGAATTAATCCTGGCCCAGGTTCTCACTAAAAACATTGTACCGCAGCCCCTGTCTGCAAGCCCCTCTCGAGCAGTTAGTATTGGTATTGGTATATCCTTGTCACCTGTAGTGAGGAACAGTGAACTTTGTTTAGCATGCAACCTAGGTCAATCATAGCAATCACGAGTACAATTAAACCATACATGAGATTCAACAGGTGTGTAAAGAGAAAGACAACAGAGTGCTGCCTTTAGTTATCTGGTTATAGTTATCTAGTTATGTGATTATTGACTGTTTCATCCTTAATATCGTACTGTCTATGACTCCAAGTTTAGTTTTTGTTCATATGAACTAAATTAGCCTCTGTAACATCATCTTACTCATTCTCTGCCTCTACCCACGACCTGACGCACGTTTTTGCTGTTTATAGAGTTGACTCGTATCCGCTCATGGACGAGTGGAGATATATAAGAGAGGATGGTTGTATCGGACCTGCACGCAGAGTTGCCATGCTGCGGCACCATCTTGCTAAACATTGGTGACCACATGGTGGTGGGAGGGGGTCTGAATGGAGTCTTTTGCAATAATGGACCAGAACGAGAGGTTGGGTTGACCGGTTAGACCAGACTTTTCCCGCCTGCCACTTTTAGATTCGTCGTTAAGCCATCTCCCGCTTCCCACTCTTGTAAAACCTACATGTTATTGGTTGCCTTCCATGAGCGGGCGGTTTCTTTCCTTTCTCACTCTCCTTCCAGTCGTCGCCTCCACTGGCCTCGCTTGTGGCACTGTGCTCTGCCCCAGGCCACGTGGCCTCAGCACGTTTGAGGGCTGAGGCAAGCTTCACTCGAACCCGTGCAGCTGGCTCTGCCTCAGAGACATCCGTGGGCGTACCTGGGGAACAAAGATAACCCCTTCAGGTATTGGAGAGAGGAAGATGATGCGGGGTAGGGCTTCAAAGTACGTTACATCAGGCGGACGGCTTTTCCTCTAAGGTAGGTGAGTCTAGCTGTAAGCCTTTAGCTTTCTCTTAAGTGGGATAACTTAGAACTAGTGGGAATGGGTGATCGATGGCATCGACTCAATGGGCCAGAGCTTGTTTCTATGCTGCATCTCTAAAATAAATTGGTAACGTGGATGTTTGCCAACAGTATGCTGGGAGGGGGGGACATGAAACCAAGTAGCTTCATTTTCAGCTGCAGTCCAGCCCGTCTCCCCAGTTTCCTAGGAAGCTGGCTGCTCTTGGTCGGGTCCAGGAGTGGGTGTGTGGAGTCGGCCGCTCCGTGAGGTAGGTTGGGTGCGTTTGGCCGGGTTCTACAGGGATCATTGTGGAATCAACAGCAGAGAAAAGTCTAAAGGAAGATGGAGGAAACTTCAACGTCACAGCACATACGAACACTCTGCAGGAATGTCAATTAGCATGTTGACCGCATATGGATTCAGTTTTGTCTTTGGGACACTGATTGGACCATGCCATCCTTCATCTATTTTCAGGAGGTGATGTAATTGTGCGCCAGATGGACAAAGGGTAAGACGAAGACTCAAGACTGAGGCCACGTGCAGACTGGTGGGACAGCACCTCAAATTCCACTTGGGTAGCTTACAACACAATAGACAATAGGTGCAGGAGGAGGCCATTCGGCCCTTCGAGCCAGCACTGCCATTCAATGTGATCATGGCTGAACATTGAATGCACATGGAACTGGACATAGATTTTGGATTTATATTCACAGAATTAGTTGAGGAGGCATGAGACAATCTGTTTCTTTGGTGTTTAAACTAAAGTAAACTAAACACAGAAACCAAAGAAACATTGCAGGAGAAGGGGGAAAATGTAACTATGCCATTACCTACTCTGGTGACACCAAATAGACAGACTGTCTAATGCCTCCTGAACTATACCCGTGAATATAGATCCAAATTCACCCATCTATGTCCAGTGTGAACGCTATAACACTCATTCCTCACCATCTTCCACTGCGTCTCTCTGTGTTACAGAGGCAGGAATTTGGTCTTCCAGATTATTTCTTTTCCTCTGCCTTCTCCCTCTGCCCCGTGTCTTCTCCCCATCGTCTCCATCCACACGGTCACCGAACCTTGTCTCAATGTCCTCTCTTGCTTCCCGTTTCCTTGCCCTCCTCCTCTTTATTTTCTTCTTCACCCTGCTGCCTTTCCTCGAGGCACCACTGTCCCCACTTTCCCGATCACTGCTTCCTCCACCTGCATTTGAAGTATCTTTCTTCCGTGGCCTTCTTTGATTCTCAAACAGTTTACGTCTGGTATTTTCACCATCGCTGGAAGACTCTTGGTTAACCTGCTTTCTGCTGTACACAGTATTATCCGTTCTCTCGGCTCTTTGACATATCCTTCTCATTGGATTGGTTCTCCTGTACGTCCTACCTCCACTGTCAGAATCCAGGATTTGTGAGGACATTTTTGTATTCAACAGGTAAGCACTCTTGACGTTTATGTTTCGCTGGTCCGTATCACAAGACTGGCTTGATTTCCATCTGCTCGCTCCTGAAGAGTCCGGAATGTTCACTGTGTTCAGGACTTTATCGTTCGAGTTGCTGGAGGAACCATCACTCAGAGTCATCTTGCTCTCTCCCACATCACTCCTGCGGAAACTGGATGTTGACGTTGCCGGCACTGATCTTGCCAACCTTTCCAGCTGTTGGGAGTGAGGGGTGGAGGCTAGAAGAACGTAAAGCAATTTGTTTTAATGTGAGTATCGAGAATTGCTTCTTCCCAGCAACTATCGGGCTCTTGATCACTACACAACACCAACTAGCACAGGGCACACCTGGTAGAGGTGCTGCCTCACAGCGCCAGGGACCAGGGTTCTATCCTGACCTCGGGTACTGTCTGTGTGGAGTTTGCACGTTCAGCGGGCTTGTTTCGTGCTGTGTGACTCGGAGGTGGAAGTGTAAGCTGCTGAGATGGCAAAGCCCATCACCATGGTGTCTTTGCAATCAGCCAATGAGCGGCAGTACCCAGAGCCAAATTGTTCATGCCCTCACCACATCCAATTATCACCCAACCCCGTTGAAATGTCTTCTCTCTTTCCCAACATCTTCAAGCCCAGATTTCCCACACTTCCCTCATTCTTCTCTTCCTCTTATGGGCATTTACAACTCAAAGTTGGCGTCATCACATAGAAACATAGAAAACAGGTGCAGGAGTAGGCCATTCGGCCCTTCGAGCCTGCACCGCCATTCAATATGATCACGTCCTCACTTACGCTCGCCTTCCTTCCACTTGTTCTCACTCGGGTTATTCTGCTCGTTGGACTTGGGCCAAACTTGTTCTCTCGATCAAAATCAGGATAGAGAAACCAGGAGCATTGTAATTCTCATCCCTCTGTACTCGTTAATCGGCCCTAATTCCTTTAAACCGGTGCAGGTCACATTGATCGGGAACACTGCGCTGCTTGCCTTGTTCTGACCTCTCAGCTTGGTAGGTGAAGTCAGTCTCTCTCCCAGGCTGCGGTGCACCTGCCGTCTGCTTCATCCCATGTCCTTGGTTGGGCCAGGCCATCAGGCACCTGTTTAATGTTAGAGTTCCATTAGTTACCACAGATACATTGGATCTACTTTGTCTAGTGTTCCCAGTGAAACTACCAATACAGTCAATGGTAAATCTTTTATTTTAAAGATACATAAAGTGTAACACAAATCGTGACTCCGAGGTTAATTAGGAAAAAAGATCCATTTCAAAAATCTTTGCAGACCTACATCAAAAGAGATTAATAACCCTATTCTTGAAACAGCCATCAGGCTCTTGAACAACTGCACAACACTAACCTCAGCAACTACAGTATGATCCTAGCTACGATTGCCTTGGTTGCACTCGGGACTTTGAGGATTGTTTTGTTTTTTGCACTATATTTCTTTTTTTAATTTATTGAACTTTTTTTTTAGTCTGCTTATTATATTATCCATTAAATATTGTGTTTACAACCCTGTTCCACATATGACAATTAAACACTCTTGACTCTGTGTCTGAAGAAGGGTCCCGACCCGAAAGGTCACCCATCCTTTTGCTCCGGAGATGCTGCCTGACCCACTGAGTTACTACAACACTTTGTGTCTATCTTTGGTGTAAACCAGCATCTGCAGTTCTTTGTTTCATCTCTTGACGATATGATCATCTTTGGAGAGTGTCTTCAGCTTTTGCATATTATGGTGACCTAATATTATGGTTATTATCGTGTTTTTGGTCATTATACGTTACTTGCATGTCATTGCATTTAGGGGCCTGTTCAACTGCAGTAAGTTGGGCTATCAGGAGAAATCTCACACAAGAGCTGGCATTGGCAAATGAATCATCTCAGCCTGCGGTCCCACCTGTGGCAGGGTATTCCTCCTCTAATGCCCATCAGACGGAAGCAGCTTTGCTTTCCCAGCTGGTAGCCAGCAGGGTACCTGTGCTCACAGCACCAGCTGATGCGGGCAGCCACCAGCCCGTTCACGTAGATCGTAGCGCCGAACGGAAAACCAAAGTGTCGACGTGAAACGAACTGGAATTGTTCTAGGACAGAGAATGGACGCTGTAACATCTGTAGGTTATTCCACAATTCTGTTTATTCAGGTAAGGGATAGGTAACCAAATATTCTGCGTTGAAGGAAACCAATACCCATTTCCCTCCCTCTGGCTTTATATCTCACTCGACCTCTTCTCTCCTTTTCTGACACTATCTTGCCTTCTTTTCACCTCTGAATTAGGATCAATTTCTTTTGCTGTACTCTATCCTATCCCACTAGGAGCTAGATTGAGACTGACCAATTCACATAGAGGCACAGAGCTGTATAGCATGGAAACAGGCCCTTCAGCTCATCTTGTCTATGCCAACCAAATAGACATATTGGGCTAATCCCATTTACCTGCATTTGGCCCAATCCCTTTAAACCCTTCCTATCCATATAGCTTGGCCCCACTGTGCCTCCTATCCAAAAGACTGCTGGCCCCACTGTGTCTCTCCCAGGTAGCCGTGTCACGTGTAGACAAGGTACGTAGACCTTCCTAGTGAATGTATGTTAGAACCTTCAAGGCGGCATAGTGGCGCAGCCCCCGAGGCCCCGGTTCGTTCCTGACTGCGGGTGCTGTCCATATGGAGTTTGCACGTTCTCCCTGGAACCGCATGGTTTTTCTCCAGGTGCTCCAGTTTCCTCACACATTCTAAAGGCATGCAGGTTTGTCGGTTAATTGGTTCTGTAAATTGCCCCTACTGTGTGGGATAGAGCTGGTGTGGGATAGAGCTGGATAGGGCGGCACGGTAGCGCAGCGGTAGAGTTGCTGCTTTACAGCGAATGCAGTGCCGGAGACTCAGGTTCGATCCTGACTACGGGTGCTGCACTGTAAGGAGTTTGTACGTTCTCCCCGTGACCTGCGTGGGTTTACTCCGAGATCTTCGGTTTCCTCCCACACTCCAAAGACGTACAGGTATGTAGGTTAATTGGCTGGGTAAATGTAAAAAAAATAATTGTCCCTAGTGGGTGTAGGATAGTGTTAATGTACGGGGATCACTGGGCGGCACGGACTTGGAGGGCCGAAAAGGCCTGTTTCCGGCTGTATGTATATATGATAATGGTGAGTGCCGGGTCGGCGAGGACTCGATGGGTCGAAAAGGGCCTGTTTCCACGCTGTATCTCTGAACTAAACTAAACTAAACCAAGCAGGGGGGAGAGTTTGGAGGAAAAGTTACATCAGTACATGTAACATTACACAGAACTAAAGGAATGCAAAGACATCCAGTGCCCATAGCGGTGTCAGAGGCCAGTTAGGCAGCCTACCTCTGTGAACGAGATGTCCCATGTACACACAAATATTCTCGGCTCCACAGATTTGCTGAAACACCTTCACTTCATCTTGACGATTGGGATTCTGCGTGGAAACCTTTGAACCAGATCTAAGGTATAGCATGGAGATGTGGACATTGGACCGCTTGGCTGCCTTCAGGATCTTCCACGTGTCTTGCAGGGCACGGGACACTTGAATCTAAGGAGATCATATTGCGAGTTATTCTCTTTCAATACCTTAACAGAAAAAGAGTCGTTATATTTCCGACCAGTCCATCTTCACGACGCGTTGCATCAGGAAGGCTGAAAGTATTATCAAGGATGCCAGACACACTGGTTATTCCCTTTTCTTTCTTTGACCTTCTGGGAGTAGATACAAGAGCTCGAAAGCTTGCATGTTCAGGCATAAGAACAGCTTAGAGTCATACTGTGTGGAAACAGGCCCCTTCAGCCCAACATGCCCATGCCGACTAACATGCCCCATCTATACAAGGTCCATCTGCCTGGGTTTGGCCCATATCCCTCTAAACCTGTTGTATCCATGTACTTGTCCAAATGTATTTTAAATGTTATGATGGTACCTGCCTCAACTACCTCCTCAGGCAGCTTGTTTTATATATCTACCACCCTCTTGTGTAAAGCTTCTTCTATCAGACTCTTGAATCTATCACCTCTTTCACACCCCCTTCCCAGAGGTGCTACCACATACTCTTACTCTAAAGTCTACCTCATTCTGTTAATCTATTATTGCACTTCGGTAATTTATTGCACTGCAGACTGCACTACAATCTCTGCACCATTCTGCTGTTTTGCATTCACCATGGTAGTTGCATTGTTATGATCCTCACTAATCTACGAGCTTCACGCGAACAAAGAATACCATCGCACTCTGGTGTAGATGACAACAACATGAACCTGAACCTGGTGAATGGAACCCCTCCATTACCTGGAAACATTCTGTTGCAAGTTTAGTGCTCTAGTGTTTACTCTTTAACTCTTAGCAATTATGGTATATAGGTAATAAATGTTAAGGTGCGGTTGAAAGGTAATTTGCTGCTTACTGCACCAAATTTTCTCACCATTCACTAACCTGACTTCCCTATCTGAGAGATACAAGGAACCGAAGATGCGTGAACCAAGAGGCAAAGTGCTGAAGAAACTCAGTGGACCAGGCAGCATCTATGGAGGGAAATGTTTCTGGTCGGTCTATTCCCTCCACAGATGCTGCCCGCCCAGTTAGGTTCCTCCAGCACTTTGCTTTTCCCTTCTGTGAGTGTTAGTTACTATGAGTGAAGCTGAAATCTCTTAACTCTACCTGTCTGCTCCTGACGCGCTTGTCTCCCAAGGAGGAAGACCGCCCTGTCAAGTCAGGCGTCCTGATCTTGCTTGAAACTCCCGGTGGGCCGGGCAATGGGCTGGAATAAGCGGAGCGGTAGGTGGCTCTGGATGGAGGTAGAGCTGGCTGTTGGAGGTTGGGTGCCAATCTTGGACGGGCCGGCCTCTGGTTGCCGGCAGCGACGGGGAGGTCCCTTCCACTGACCTGCTTGTGAGCTGCGATCGGCTTGGGATCGTCCAGCTGGAACGACAAAGGCACGGCGTGGTGAGTGAGGTCAGGGCAGCCACATGCTTATGAGATCCTCACTCAGCCAGACGGCATTTTGCAGTAAGCAATTATTCTGAAAGCTTTCATGTGGTCTGAAAATCTAATAGCACCTACCATAGGATTCTGGAATCATAGAGCTGTACCACACAGAAACATGCCCTGAGGCCCACTTTGTCCATACCAACCAAGCTGGCATACTAGGCTGGTCCCATTTACCCGCATTTGGCCCATAGCCCTCTGTTTCCTTCCTATCCACAATCTGTCCAAACGTCTTATAAAAATCTTAATGCTAACTGCTTCTGTACATTTCTCTGGAAACTCATTCCAGATACAGACTACCGTCTGAGTGAAATAGTTGCCCCCTGAGGTCCCTCTTAAACCTCCCACATCTATCCTTAAGCCGACGCCCTCCAGTTTGAGAATCCTCTACTCTGGGAACAAGACTGTGAGCCTTCACTTTATCCATGCCCCCTATGTTCCTGTTTACCTCAATAAGGTCACCCCTCAGCCTCCTACACTCCAAAGAACAAAGTCGCAACATGGCCGACCTCTCCCATTAACTCAACCCCGCCGCAGGCCCGATAACATCCTGGTGCATCTCTTCTGCACCCTTTCAATTAATAGCATTCTTACTATAGCTGGGCGACCAGAACTGCATACAGTACTCCAAGTGTGGTCTCACCAACAACTTGTACAGCTGCATCATGATTTACCAGCTTTTGTACTCAAAGTCTCTAATGGTCATGGGAGCATACAGCATATTCAAGATATTCCTTAAATCTCATTTCCTTAACTAAATGTTTGCACCACTCTTGTATTTTTTCCTTAATGGGTCTTTACCACTTTCTCCCCTCAGTCCCCATACCCCTCCATTCACTTCACCTTCTCTATCTCCTATGAAACTTTCCACAAAGCTCTATTTTTAAAAAAAAACTGGGATATAGTCATTCCGATTGATTGAAAAATACAGCAAGGAAGCTTTGGCCCACCAAGACAACCTTTCACATTTGTCTTTGTTATCCCACTTTCTCGTCCACTCCTTGCACACTAGGGGGAACTTATAGAGGCCAATTAACCTACAAAGCTGCACATCTTTGGGATGTGTGAGGACACTGGACCACTCGGTAGAAACCCATGCGGTCACAGAGAGCAAACTCCACACAGACAGTCAAAATCTTGCACTGTGAGGCAGCAGCTTTACCAGCTGTGCCACCTAAACTTCTTCTAAAATTTCTTCTCATCTTTCTCCTCCAGCAGCACAGATAATAGCTAGAGGATAATGACGATCCTCTTACATGAGGTAAGGTGAAAGTATTTTAGTGTGGAGCATAAGCGCAGACAGAACAATTAGACTAATGGCCTGTTTCCATGGTGCATAATTCAGCTGAGAATCCTTTCCTTCACTGAACTACCTTGAGACCTCTGGTATATTGTATAAGTATATGTTGCTGTAAACATTCTTTGATTGAAACCTTTTCCTTTATGGAACAGGTATGAAGGCAAACTATAAGCAGGGATTTCTGATAGTTACTACCTCTATTAAGCCATTGCCCCAATTTTTACTCCCACCCATTCAAGCCAAGTCAAGTTGAGATTATTGTCATATGTACCAGTACAGTGAAGGCACCACTGTTGCTGTTGTGCATTAACACTACGTAAGGATGCATTAGGATGTTTAACTGATCCCTATATGATATCCATAACAAATGAATAATGATTTTCTTTAAATGGAACAACTTACCTGATGGAGGTGCAACGTATCTAAGTCTTCTAATAAGAAATATCCCCCTTCTCCATCTACACCTGGAGTGTCACTGAGTGTGAGAGCTCGGAGATGCACAGGTCTCACGTTCCCTCCAAAGCCAGGCCGATAGCAGGATAGCTAAAGATAACGAGAAGTCCCAAATTACCTCCCATGAAACGAAATAAAGGCTAAAGGCGTACTCACACCTGACAATTTCCTTTAGTCCATACAACTACACACAGAGTGCTGGAGTGACTCAGCAGGTTAGGCAGCATCTCTGGAGAACAGGGATAGGTGATGTTTCAATCCAAACCCTTCTTCATCTCGATCTGAAATGTCATGTCTCCGCATTCTCTAGAGGTGCTGCCTGACCTGCTGAGTTACTCCAGCACTTTGGGTCCTTTTGTGTATTAACCAGAATCTGCCCATATTTATCTGCCCTTAGTCTATATATGCAGCATGCTGATTTCACCTGGGGTTGCAGCCTCGCGTAAGAGGGAGAGGTTGGATGGGCTGGGACTTTTTTATTTGGAGCTTAGGAGGCTGAATGGTGACCTGATTGAGGTGTACAAGATTGTGAGGGGCATACATTACTGACTGTTAAAAGACATTTGGATAGATCTACTGATAGAACGGGTTTAGAGGGATATAGACCGAATGTAGGCAAATTGGACTAGCTTAGAATGCCAACTTGGTTGGTGTGGGCGAGGTGGGCTGAAGGGCCTGTTTTCATGTTGTATAGCCCCATGGCTCTAAGACTCTAACCAGGTGACATATCTGACACTCCTGAGCCATCGTTTCGCTGAACACCTCCGCTCAGTCTGACTCAATCAACCTGATCTCCTGGTGGCTCAGCACTTCAACTCCTCCTCCCAATCCCAATCTGACATTTCTGTCCTGGGCCTCCTCCATTGTCAGAGTGAGGCCCAGCGCAAGTTGGAGGAACAGCACCTCATATTTGGCTTGGGCAGTTTACACCCCAGCGGTATGAACGTTGACTTCTCCCACTTCAGGTAGTCCCTGCTTCCCCTCTCTATCCCCTCCCCCTTCCCAGTTCCCCAACCATTCTTCCTGTCTCTGACTACATCCTACCTTTGGCCCGCCCTCTCCCCTGACATCAGTCTGAAGAAGGGTCTCGACCCGAAACGTCACCCATTCCTTCTCTCCAGCGATGCTGCCTGACCCGCTGAGTTACTCCAGCATTTTGTGTCTACACTCCTGATCCATTGACAGTTCAGTGAAGTTGAGCCAATCACTCAGTCCACACTTTCTCTCTCATGAACAACACCTAGGCTCAGGTAGTTTTTAGTGTTTAACGATTGTAACACTTTCAAAACTCACAGTTCCATGTCCTCACTCGGCTTGGATGGAAATGGTAAGTCTGGAAGTTAAAAACCTTTCAATAAAAAAGGACAGTGCCTTCACTTTCTCAATAATCAATAATCTCCTCATGGGATTGTAATTTCAGAACAGGCCTGGCTACTCACACAATAGAGGACAATATTTTCCACTTTCTATTTTGGATTTAGTTTCTTTTGTGCTTTTTGGTGTTCAGCAAATCCAGGTTTTTCCAGACGTGAAAAGAGATTTAAATTTTCATGCAGAAAATGCAACTAGATCAGAATCGTAATAATAAGTAGGGATTGTGTCAGGCTTTAATGTAATTATTCCTTTGACAAGGTGTACAATTTCTTTCAAGGAATCGTGAGCTCCTTTCATTTGCTGCCTCATTCACATTCTGCTTTTATTTTTCTTGACTTAGTTACTTAAGTTACCACACATCCAAAATACAAAATAGTATTGGTCTATAGTGTTTTGATGCGAAGGACAGAAGGGTGGAAGAGAGGAATGGGATGGAAGAAGGTCTAGGAAGGAACTGCAGATGCTGGTTTGTGCTGAAGATAGACACAAAATGCTGGCATAACTCAGCGGGTCAGGCAGCATCTCTGGAGAAAAAGGAACAGGTGACGTTTCGGGTTGAGACCATTCTTCAGACCTTCTTCAGGTTTGAAGAAGGGTCTCAACCTGAAACGTCACCCATTCCTTTTCTCCAGGGATGGAAGGGGTAAGCAACAAGGGGCAGCACAGTGGCTTAGCAGATGGAGCTGCTGCCTCACAGCGCCGGAAACCCGGGTTTGATCCTGACCTCGGGTATTTTCTGAGGTATTTATTCACAAAATGCTGGAGTAACTCAGCAGGTCAGGCAGCATCTCGGGAGAGAAGGAATGGGCGACGTTTCAGGTCGAGACCCTTCTTCAGACTGATGTCAGGGGGGCGGGACAAAGGAAGGATATAGGTGGAGACAGGAAGATAGAGGGAGATCTGGGAAGGGGAGGGGAAGAGAGGGACAGAGGAACTATCTAAAGTTGGAGAAGTCGATGTTCATACCACTGGGCTGCAAGCTGCCCAGGCGAAATATGAGGTGCTGTTCCTCCAATTTCCGGTGGGCCTCACTATGGCACTGGAGGAGGCCCATGACAGAGAGGTCAGACTGGGAATGGGAGGGGGAGTTGAAGTGCTCGGCCACAGGTATTTTCTGAGTGCCTACATATCAGGTTGATTTATCGTAGCCCAGCTCCGGGAATGTATGGTGAAAAATCTGGGCTCAGAGCTACAGTGCCATCCCTGCTCTCACCAAAGGAAGAAGAGAGATTGTACTACTCACACGCCTGTTTGGAGCAATGTTCCTGGATGTGATCGAGGCCACGGAGAAGGATGAGAGGGCTAATCTCTCGTTTCTTTTCATTCTCTCCACCTGAATAGCCAAAGGAGCAGCAGATTAAGACTGTGGGTACATAGAACATAAAACAGGGAACAGACCCATTGGCCCACAATGTCCGTGCTGGACATGATGCTAAGCTGAACTCATCTCCTCTGTCTGCACATGATCCAGATCCTTTCATTCCAAGGCACGGCCTTTCTTATTCCTGAAGTTATTCGCTTGAAGGTAAAATCCATCCTGTAGTTTGGTATCATTTTTAGAGACTGATTAAATGCAAGAGGGTGTTAAATAAGTTGACCAGCATTGCTTTTTTTTTTAATAGACAAAAAGTTACCAGTACCACATATCAGTTAAGCTGGATTTATCAACAATTTTTCCATTAATATACGCCTCCTTCCGTTATGATTTTGTGACCAAATAATTTCCAGTTTCATAAACTAATGATAAAGTTGTGGCGGCTCCCAAGGGTCGGGCCATACTACTACCGACCCCTCGGCACGGGAATGGAACAGTCCAGGGGGCGGTCCGGTACTACGTATAATCATATCATATCATATATATACAGCTGGAAACAGGCCTTTTCGGCCCACCAAGTCCGTGCCGCCCAGCGATCCCCGCACATTAACACTATCCTACACACACTAGGGACAATTTTTACATTTACCCAGCCAATTAACCTACAAACCTGTACGTCTTTGGAGTGTGGGAGGAAACCGAAGATCTCGGAGAAAACCCACGCAGGTCACGGGGAGAACGTACAAACTCCTTACAGTGCAGCACCCGTAGTCAGGATCGAACCTGAGTCTCCGGCGTTGCATTCGCTGTAAAGCAGCAACTCTACCGCTGCGCGAAGCCATTCCGGCAGACTCGACCCGTCTGATAACCGAGGAGTAATAAAACAGAACGTCCCGAAATACCCGGCTTCTCGCCTTTATTCCGGGCCTCTTCCGACGCGCCACAAAGTCTAAAACTTTGAAAACCTGTTTTTAACTATTTAATGGAGCCAGTTCGCCATGCCAGCATGAAAAGTCACCTAAAAAGCACTGACTATTGTTGTGTGTGTTGGAAGGAACTGCAGATGCAGTTGGTTTCCTTCCTTCACATTTTGTTTGCTCCACTGTGAAATCTCCTCAAGGCATTTCTACTTTGAATAAATTCTCCTCCTCTCGCCAACTGTGATTCCTCCGAGACTGAAGAGGGGCCTCCTATTCCTTTTCTCAGATGCCAATCCCACTAAAACTGTAGTCTGTCCACTCCCTTCACAGATGCTGACTGACCTGCTGAGTTCCTGCAGCACGTGTTTTGTTCAAGATTCCAGCATCTGCACTTCACCGGAGGGCTTTTTTTCTCTGCTTTATCTCGAAACTAAATTAAAACTAAACCTCCTTTTCCTCCCCGCCCATCCTTCTGGAATGCCAAATACCCTGAATATTCAGCCCCTGTTTTTGGTCACCTTGCTATTGGATCCTACATTTATTTCTGTTTGTGCCTAACAACTCATCTGTCTTTTGACGACCAATAATGCCTGACCCGTTGAGTTCCTCCAGCACTTTGTGTGTTGCTAATGCTAAATAATTGAGCAATCCATTGAAGTGCTTGTAGGGTTATACATGTTTCATGCAAGGTTGAACATGCACTGCCAGAAGCTCAACTGAAGGTGTTAGAGCTCAGGCATGTTCACAGTTTGGAGAAACATGAGCCACCCTCCTATATTGAATGGCGCAAATCCACAAAACTGCCATTGTATTTTTAGAAATTCTAATTTATGCCTTTGAATAATAAATGCGAACATGTCCCAGCAAATAAAGCGAAGTAGGAAAACTGATGTAACTTGAACAAGAACTTTGTGTTCATAAATTGAACTGTTGGAACAAAAGGCAGGACAGCCTTTTGCAACTAGTGTTCAGTTTCTATCCCTGATTCCAGCTGAACTTGAGATGAAATGAGTGGAGGGAATGGTTTAGGGTTTAGTTTTATTGTTATCATGTGCACCGAGGTACAGTGAAAAGCTTTGTGCTGCATGCTATCCAATCAGATCAGATAGGTGGTGTGAATATTGTTTCTTTAACTTCAAGTAACCCCTGCATTCCCTCTCTCTCCAAGACCCCCCCTCCCCCCCCATCCATGTCACACCAGCTTCTCGTTCTCACCCAGCAAACAGCTAACAATGGCCTGTTTGCTTTATCATCGTAGCTTTTTTGCACATCTTTCATTCATCTGTTCCATAACTCTCTACATCTTCTCTATATCTCCAGTCTCCCTTTCCCCTGACTCTGGTCTGAAGAAGGGTCTCGACCCGAAACGTCGCCCATTCCTTCTCTCCAGAGAAACTGCCTGAGCCGCTGAGTTACTCCAGCATTTTGTGTCTATCTTTGGTTCAAACCAGCATCTGCAGATCCTTCCTACACATCTGAATCATATCAAGCTCATGTACAAGGGTAGAGCAATGGGAAAGGTAAGGAGTGCAGAATATAGTTCTCAGCATTGTGGTGCAACAGTTCCAGTGATTAAGCACAGTGTCATCAATGGGGCAGGGGTGAATTGGTCAGTACCCTAGCTTATGGAAGGACCGCTCAGAAGCCTGATAACATAGTGGAAGAAGCTTTTCCTGTGCCTGGTGGTGGATGCTTTCACGCTTCTGTATCTTCTGCCCTGTGGGAGTAGGGAGAAAAGGGAATGACCGGGGTAGGACACTGTTAGCTCCTCTTTGCCATCGGGGTATTGGAAGTCCTGCTATTAGCATTACCATTCTATGGGTTTTGGAACATCTGATCACTTTCCATTGAGGCGAAGATATAATTTTATTGACTCCTCAAACTGAGGATAAAAGATAAGGAAAAATATAAGATTAGACGAGGAAATATGAAGAGTAAAATGTAAAGCCGGAGTGAGGGACATGGGTGGAAGGGGACAGTGGAAGGGGGATGAAAAGGAAATGTGGGACTCGGGGATGCAAGATAAGTCTTCGAAGGAGGGGATAGGAGAGGGTGACTGGAGTAGTGGGAGATAGTGGGAGAAATGGGTGAATGGAGTTGATTATAAGGAAGAATCCTGACATAAAATGATTCCGGTTGGTCATTTGCTGGCTGCCTTTCAAAATTGTAATGGTAAAAAATAGGATAGGTTAGGATAATATGAACAAATTTTATCTTAACTGATTGAGAGCCTTGAAATCAAGCGTTGTAGAGTGACGCATAGACTGGAATAGGGTGCATTATCAATGGGATTATTAGACGTGAATTTGTGGCGATGGTAATTGGTGTGGTGAGGTACTAATTTTGTTCTTTGATGATGAAACACCAGGTGGCGCCACCAGCAGTGGCCGCCTTGCCAACAGTCTGTCTGTCCTTTCTTCTTTATGTTATTTTTAATATGTGTTAAAAAGTATGTTTTGTTTTATGTGGGGGGTTGGGGGGGTGGGGGTTGGAGGAAACTTTTTTTCAATCTAATACCTCGACGGAGATGCAATTTTTTTCCAAGTCGTATCTCCGTCCCCACTGCGGCCTAACATCGTGGAGTGGCGTGGCCTTTCCTGGAGACCGACCCGGCGCTCCAAGCCGCGGGAGTCTGCGGGACTTTTAACATCGCGGAACTTGCGATTCTTTTGCCGGGGATCGAAGCTCCGACCGCGGGGCCTGTGGACTTTAACATCGTGAAGCCCGCGGTCTCTGGTAAGAAGAGGCCAACTTGGGAGCTCCATGCCGTGGAGAGAGTTTCAACCGCCCCGACTGTGGATGGTTTGACTGCCCCGACCACAGGAGAACAAGTGGAAGAAGATTAAACTTTATTGCCTTTCATCACAGTGAGGAATGTGGACTCCACTGTGATGGATGTTTATGTTAGCTTTTATGGGGTTGTGTGTCTTGTTGCTTTTTAGTTCGCATGGCTGTATGGTAACCGAAATTTCACCTTAATTGGTACATGTGACAATAAATTGACCTTGAAACAATAGACAATAGACAATAGGTGCAGGAGTAGGCCATTCAGCCCTTCGAGCCAGCACCGCCATTCAATGCGATCATGGCTGATCACTCTCAATCAGTACCCCGTTCCTGCCTTCTCCCCATACCCCCTCACTCCGCTATCCTTAAGAGCTCTATCCAGCTCTCTCTTGAAAGCATCCAACGAACTGGCCTCCACTGCCTTCTGAGGCAGAGAATTCCACACCTTCACCACTCTCTGACTGAAAAAGTTCTTCCTCATCTCCGTTCTAAATGGCCTACCCCTTATTCTTAAACTGTGGCCCCTTGTTCTGGACTCCCCCAACATTGGGAACATGTTTCCTGCCTCTAATGTGTCCAATCCCCTAATTATCTTATATGTTTCAATAAGATCCCCCCTCATCCTTCTAAATTCCAGTGTATACAAGCCCAATCGCTCCAGCCTTTCAACATACGACAGTCCCGCCATTCCGGGAATTAACCTAGTGAACCTACGCTGCACGCCCTCCATAGCAAGAATATCCTTCCTCAAATTTGTAGACCAAAACTGCACACAGTACTCCAGGTGCGGTCTCACCAGGGCCCGGTACAACTGTAGAAGGACCTCTTTGCTCCTATACTCAACTCCTCTTGTTATGAAGGCCAACATTCCATTGGCTTTCTTCACTGCCTGCTGTACCTGCATGCTTCCTTTCATTGACTGATGCACTAGGACACCCAGATCTCATTGAACTCCCCCTCCTCCTAACTTGACACCATTCAGATAATAATCTGCCTTTCTATTCTTACTTCCAAAGTGAATAACCTCACACTTATCTACATTAAACTGCATCTGCCATGTATCCGCCCACTCACACAACCTGTCCAAGTCACTCTGCAGCCTTATTGCATCTTCCTCACAATTCACACTACCCCCCAGCTTAGTATCATCTGCAAATTTGCTAATGGTACTTTTAATCCCTTCGTCTAAGTCATTAATGTATATCGTAAATAGCTGGGGTCCCAGCACCGAACCTTGCGGTACCCCACTGGTCACTGCCTGCCATTCCGAAAGGGACCCATTTATCCCCACTCTTTGCTTTCTGTCTGTCAACCAATTTTCTATCCATGTCAGTACCCTACCCCCAATACCATGTGCCCTAATTTTGCCCACTAATCTCCTATGTGGGACCTTGTCGAAGGCTTTCTGAAAGTCGAGGTACACCACATCCACTGACTCTCCCCTGTCAATTTTCCTAGTTACATCCTCAAAAAATTCCAGTAGATTTGTCAAGCATGATTTCCCCTTCGTAAATCCATGCTGACTCGGAATGATCCTGTTACTGCTATCCAAATGCTCAGCAATTTCGTCTTTTATAATTGACTCCAGCATCTTCCCCACCACTGATGTCAGACTAACTGGTCTATAATTACCCGTTTTCTCTCTCCCTCCTTTCTTAAAAAGTGGGATAACATTTGCTATCCTCCAATCCACAGGAACTGATCCTGAATCTATAGAACATTGAAAAATGATCTCCAATGCTTCCACTATTTCTAGAGCCACCTCCTGAAGTACCCTGGGATGCAGACCATCAGGCCCTGGGGATTTATCAGCCTTCAGTCCCATCAGTCTACCCAAAACCATTTCCTGCCTAATGTGGATTTCCTTCAGTTCCTCCATCACCCTAGGTTCTCCGGCCCCTAGAACATTTGGGAGATTGTGTGTATCTTCCACAGTGAAGACAGATCCAAAGTAATGGTTTAACTCGTCTGCCATTTCTTTGTTCCCCATAATAAATTCCCCTGCTTCTGTCTTCAAGGGACCCACATTTGCCTTGACTATTTTTTTCCTCTTCACGTACCTATCCTCCATTTTGCTATCCTCCTTTATATTATTGGCTAGTTTACCCTCGTACCTCATCTTTTCTCCCCGTATTGCCTTTTTAGTTAACTTTTGTTGCTCTTTAAAAGAGTCCCAATCCTCTGTCTTCCCACTCTTCTTTGCTATGTTATACTTCCTCTCCTTAATTTTTATGCTGTCCCTGACTTCCCTTGTCAGCCACAGGTGTCTCTTACTCCCCTTAGAGTCTTTCCACCTCTTTGGAATAAATTGATCCTGCAACCTCTGCATTATTCCCAGGAATACCTGCCATTGCTGTTCTACCGTCTTCCCTGCTAGGGCCTCCTTCCAGTCAATTTTGGCCAGCTCCTGCCTCATGCCTCTGTAATCCCCTTTGCTATACTGTAATACTGACACTTCCGATTTTCCCTTCTGCCTTTCCATTTGCAGAGTAAAACTTATCATGTTGTGATCACTGCCTCCTAATGGCTCTTTTACCTCTAGTCCCCTTATCAGATCAGGATCATTACACAACACTAAATCCAGAATTGCCTTCTCCCTGGTAGGCTCCAGTACAAGCTGTTCTAAGAATCCATCTCGAAGGCACTCTACAAACTCTCTTTCCTGGGGTCCATTTCCAACCTGATTTTCCCAGTCTACCTGCATGTTGAAATCTCCCATAACCACCGTAGCATTACATTTTTGACACGCCAATTTTATCTCCTGATTCAACTTGCACCCTATGTCGAGGCTACTGTTTGGGGGCCTATAGATAACTCCCATTAGGGTCTTTTTACCCTTACAATTTCTCATTTCTATCCATACTGATTCAACATCTCCTGATTCTATGTCACCCCTTGCAAGGGAATGAATATCATTCCTTACCAGCAGAGCAACCCCACCCCCTCTGCCCACCTGTCTGTCTTTTCTATACGTTGTGTATCCCTGAATATTCAGTTCCCAGCCCTGGTCCTCTTGTAGCCATGTCTCAGTGATCCCTACAACATCATACTTACCCATGACTAACTGAGCCTCAAGCTCATCCACTTTATTTTTTATACTACGCGCATTTAAGTACAACACTTTAACTTCTGTATTTACCTCCCCTCTCACATCGGTCACAATTGGCCCTGCCCTTAATTTCTTTTCCCCTCTAGAACTTCTGTTCCCATTCTTCCGAGAGTCTTTTGCAATATCTGCTGTATTCCCTTTTACCTCATCTTCATAATTTGTTAACCCCTCCCCCCCACTACTTAGTTTAAAGCCACAGGTGTCACACTAGCAAACCTGCCTGCCAGAATGTTTGTCTCCCTGCTGTTAAGATGTAACCCGTCCCTTTTGTACAAGTCACCCCTAGCCCAGAAGAGATCCCAGTGGTCCACAAATCTAAATCCCTGCTCTCTGCACCAGCCCCTCAGCCATAAATTCATACCCTCTATCTCTCTGTTCCTGGCCTCACCAGCACGAGGTACTGGTAGCAGTCCAGAGATAACCACCTTCGACGTCCTACTTCTCAGTGTTTTTCCCAACTCTCTAAACTCCCGATGTAGCACCTCCTTCCTCTTCCGCCCGACGTCATTCGTGCCCACGTGCACAACGACTTCAGGTTGATCGCCTTCCCTCACTAGGATTTTCTGAAGCCGGTCCGTGATGTGTTGAACCCTGGCACCAGGGAGGCAACAGACCATCCTCAAGTCCCTCCTGCTGCCACAGGACTAACCAATGTCAGGGAGGGGAAATGGAGGGGCAGTTCTTCAGCTGATACGGCAGATACGGGAAGGATTTTTTTTACATTCTACAGCAAGGCGCAAGGTGGGGTGCAAGGTCTCAGAGCAAGGAACCTGCAGAAAGGGAGGGAAGGTGTTTCAGGCAGTGGGAACTGGAGGTAATGATGGCACCATTGACACGAGCTCATTCAACACCCCGGCAAACTGAGGAATAACCCCACATGCTGAATAACACTTGCTTACTGCAGATAAAATTCTCACTGAATCTATATAAGGCATAATTAGTTTAAACTTTTGTTTGTTATTGTCATGTGCACCACTTGAAAGCATGCACCACCAGATTCAGAAATTGTTTCTTTCCCACAGTTGTCAGACTACTGAACAGTCCTCCCATAAGCTAGCGTGTAGTCCCGATCTTCCAACCTACCTCATGGTGGCCCTTCCATTTTCTCTCTGCAACTGTAACACTGCAATGATGCAACACTATATTCTACACCTGGTATTTTTCACTTTGCACTACCTTGTGATTATATTCATGTATAGTTTGATATGACTGGACAGCACCCAGACAAAAGCTTTTCACTGTATCTTGGTACACGTGACAATAATAACATGATACCAATGCCAAAAAGGTCAAGCAAATTCCTTAAATTAACCACAATCCTAGCATTTTGAAATATAAGCAAACTCAACACCTAGTTCACTGAATATTTCTACCAATAGAAGCAGTAGCTAAAGATATAGAGACAAATAACATACAGCGAAGTAGATAAATAGAATTCTAATTGCAATTGGATTCACCAGCAATGAGCAGTAAAGAATATGAACAAAAAAAGGACAACATATACACCTTTTTATATAGTCTGGAAGTATTTGAATATTATTTGAAGTATATGAATGGAAATTCTGCTTTAAGTAAGATGCTAGCTGGCTGGACCGCATTAATGTTCCTATTGTAACACTCTCCAATATTACTGCAATGCCATTACCTGCAATAGGTGTTGCTCACTCTCCGTCCATTTAATGCTTGGGGCCGAAGTCTGGCAGGATCTGCTGCAGTCTCTGGGCTAAAGCAACAAGTCTCCTCCCTTATGGGTCCCTCCCCCAAAATACGAAGTTTGTAAGGTGATACGTGTTGTTAAAGTCCAAGGCTGTTGCTCAGATCTTCGGGGCAGGCTGACTGGAGCGCACAAATTGTGAAAGATTGGCAGGCAGGTACTGCAGATGGTCAGGACGGTAAATAGCCCATTGGCCTTATTTTTCAAAGAGGATTAGAGTTTAGAAATGGGGAAGTGCTGATGAAATCGTGCAAGGCAGTCGAGGAAAGTGCTGGATAAATACAAATGAAATTGAAAAATACGAAAAGAGATAATTGAATGTCTTGACTGGTTCTGAATTGATTAGACAATGTAAATTGAAGAAATGTAGCTTGACAAACATATGTAATTGTGGATGTAAAGTTAAGGTAGATGTCCCAAACTTTCTGGTTTTAAAAAATTGGGTCTTATTATACAATTGGAATACTGATGAAACTACTACAAACCACATACTACTATAAACAGAATACTGCTAAAGAACAACTTATTCCCTACTGTTAACATACTAATGAATGGTTCTCCCGTAAATTAGAGTGTAGTGCTCATCTATCCACTGATCTGGTTGAAGACCTTGGACTTTTTCTATGTAACTGTAACACTATCATGCTGCAATACGAGAATCTCTTGCATTAATATTGGGAATTTTCTCTTTGCATTTCCTGCTGTACTTGTGTACGGCTTGATTGCACTCATATGTGGTATTATCTGATTTAATTGAATATCGCATCCACAAAAGCTTGCCACTGTATCTCGCTACATGTGACAAGAATAAACCAATACCAATGCCAATACCATTCTCCTCTCCCATCAATAATTGAACACTCATCTCCGATACTGCTCAATGCACCATGATCTCATCACTAACCAGCCAGCATTCTCCTTCAGTTAGGTTTCATTCTGAATATCGGTCCACGCCACCAAACTCTCGAGCACGCAGGACTGCAGCACTCCTCAGACCGGCATCATCGACATAGACCTGCATTCAGTCCTAATGGGCAGATAGGCAGCATAACACACGTGTCTCCCTCTCAATACAAAATGGTACAAACAGAAGGTGTAGGAGCCGCCGGGAGAGGGTGGAGAGACGAGGGTGTCCTAACATCCACGGAGGACATGGTGCTGACAATGAGGCCCGCAGTGAGATTCAAACCATTAAAATGTTCCTATCATAGAACGTAGAAGAGTACAGTACAGGAACAGGCCCTTCGGCCCACAATGTCAGTACCAAATATGATGTAAAGTTAAAGTTATCTCCTCTACCTTCCAATATCCCTCCATTCCCTGCATATCCACGTGCCTATATAAAAACCTCTTAAATATCACTATGATAAATACCTCCACTACCACCCTCTGCAGAAATTTCTAGGCACCCATTACTCTCTGTGTAAAAAACTTGCCCGCACATCCCTTTGAAACTTTGCTCCTCTTACCTTAAATCTATGCCCTCTAGTTTTGACATTTCTGGCCTGAGGCAAAAAAGGTCTGACTGTCTCCCCTATCTATGCCTCCCGTCGTTTTATATACGTCTAACGGGATTCCTCTACCCTCGTATCTCATCCTCGTTCTCACATCTCATCTCCCCATATCCCGCGCTCTAGTGATTTACAAACTGCACAGAGTGCGCGCAGGCCCCTCTTGCTGTCTCTCACTCCTTGCACAACAACCTCGATGTGTTTCAGTGAGCCAAGAACAGTAATCTGGCCAGGCAGTGGAGAAACAGTCCGAGACAGGGACGGTGAAGAGATACCGTCACTTGATTTTGCAACGCGATTCAGCAGCTCAGATGCCAGCACTGCATATTTAGAGGGTATCACAAAGGCGGTGGTGCATGAGTTGAGACGATGGGTGCAACTGGTCTGCTGGGACGTGTAACACTGACAGAGGATGCTGGTTGCACCACGGCCTGGTTTAGCTCGAGTGCCTTGTTTAGAGTCCTTGCCCTCCCATTTCCATCAGCTTGTCATGTTCTGTGTGTCCTCTCCCACGCTGTATACTGCATGGGGAATGCCTACTGAGGCTTCCTTTTCCGTGGAAATCAGCTTGACCTTAAGCCAGCAAGAAGTCCCCCCCCATCCTTGAAGGTTTCTGCTTCAGTAATGGAAAGCATCAAAAACACTTAAAGAATTGGGAGGTAGACACAAAATGCTGGAGTAACTCAACGGGACAGGCAGCATCTCTGGAGAGAAGGAATGGGTGACGTTTCGGGTCGAGACCCTTGAATTGGACCAGTGTCAGTAGAACGCAACCTTTTTTTGTAAATCTTTTATCACTTTAAAAAGCACTGATAAGGAGACATCTTGCTGTTGATGAAGAATGATGGATGTCCTGAAACCACTGGGGGTGGATGGTGGTGGAGGAGATACAATAGTGGTGTGTAAGAGGCTTCTAGATAGGCACATGGATACGCTGGGAAGGGACGGATATAGATTTTGTGCAGGCAGACAGTTTAACTTGGTGTCTTATACATTGTGAGCCCAAGAACCTGTTCCTGTGCTGTGCTGTTCTAAGTAAGAAGTAACTGCAGATGCTGGTTTAAACAGAAGATAGACACAAAAAGCCAGAGTAACTTAACGGGACAGGCAGCACGTGTGGAGAGAAGGGATGGGTGAGTTTTGGGTCAAGACCCTTCTTCAGACAGTCTGAGGATGGGTCTCGAGACGAAACATCACCCATTCCTTCTCTCCAGAGATGCTGCCTGTCCCGCTGAGTTACTCTGGCTTTTTGTGTCTATCTTCTGTACTGTTCCATGTTCCATCCACACATTTAAGGTTTATTAAATGGATTTCCTGGGATTGTTTGTTGATTGAAGCTCTGACTTCCTACTCTGCTGACTTCCGGAGAGGTTTACTGTGGACAGACTTCACCCGGCCACCAACAAAGCAATTAGAGGGGTTTGTTCCACAAATGTGCATGGGAAATATAGATGTCAACTTGGAGCATCGATGGGATGCCTTCCATCCAAACACCAGATACTAATGGACCCAATTTCTTCCGTATGTTTGACGATGACAAATGTTTAAAGAAAAATGTATATGAGTTCTACGCTCTTGCAACACCACAGACAGTTAATTCATGAGTCGGGTTAAAGCCTGTTGTTCTCTATCACTTGTAACACACACTTGAGTGAAGAGTTAAGGATGTGCCAAGATGATAAAATTGCTATCAAGTGTCCATTAGGACGGAAACACGGTGCACACCAATGACCCTGTTCTTTCATAGAGTATATTCCTTTATATAGGAAATGATTTACCCAAAAAAGCCTTCCAACACCATTTACATGGGACATTATTCTGGCTGCTGTTGCAGTGTTTGGCCTGATTTGAAATCATTCCATTGAATCTCTTCTGTCTACAGAAGTTGCGAAATCTGGAATGCTACCAGATGTCACATTAGGGAGAACGGCCTTTCCATTTTTTTTGGGACAAACTGTCACGTTCCCAAGAAAATGCCGAGAGTCAAGAGAATCGAGACTGTTTAATTGTCATACACACCGACAACGAAGCAATGAGACCCTAACTTGCGGCAGCATACCTAGGCTGTTACATTGCAAATGGTTTAAAGCAGAGCAGTTTATTATAATTCATTTTCAGAATGTACAGCAGCTCTATGAAACAAACAGAAATTATAAATAGTTCCAACCATAAATCATCATAATCCCGATCAATGCATGGTAATAAAGTAAGCAAAATCTGAAATGGGATCCATAACACCACCTCCCTTGAGGGTCACAACAGATTAAGAATGTTTTTTTTCAAACAAGGATCAAGGAGTATTTGTTTGCTTGCACTTTCGTTGTCAAAATGTATAAAAAGATATATTTTTACTCTTTTCCCTCCTTGATGTTAGTGAGAAAATGTATACTGGTCCAGGTGGCTGCTCTTTACCTTACTGATCGTTCAAGTAAATGATCCCGAAGACTTGACTGTGGGCAGAGTGTCAAACTGAGTCTGAATCATAAAGTCATAGAGCCGTCCGACATGGAAACAGGCTATTCGGCCCACCTTGAACATGCTGGCCAAGTTGGCATACATGGCTAGTCCCATTTGCCTGCACTCATCAGAAACCTTAAATTAAAACAATTTCTTACATGACTGCAAATAACCCACTGTCAAATATTGGAAACAGGTCCTTAAGATCTATTTTTCAAATGAACACAATCAATAATTATTTCTAATAAGTATAAGAAAATAACTGCAGATGCTGGTACAAATCGATTTATTCACAAAATGCTGGAGTAACTCAGCAGGTCAGGCAGCATCTCGGGAGAGAAGGAATGGGTGACGTTTCGGGTCGGTCTCATCCCGAAACGTCACCCATTCCTTCTCTCCCGAGATGCTGCCTGATCTGCTGAGTTACTCCAGCATTTTGTGAATAAATTATTTCTAATAATGCAGCTTTAAAAAATTCCACAACACAAAAACAAAAATCAATGAATAATAATTGCATGTTTGATCACTATCTTTCAGTATTTTTCCAACAATGAAGACATAGAACATAAAGTGCTGGAGTAACTCTACAGGTCAGGCAGCATCTATGGAGGACATGGTTATGTGACGTTTCGGGTCGGGACCCTTCTTCAGGTGAGGGGTGGAATTTCCTTGTGGAAGCAATGGGAAGCAGTAATTACACCAAAAAATGGAAAAGTTACTTCTCACTAAAAGGAGACTATACTGGGTTAATGGACTGGAGAGAGAGCACATGCGAACTACTGATCACTGGAGGATGGCTTGTGGATGGCTCGATTGCAATCACACAACAAAAGCTTTTCACTGTGCCATGGACAACGAACTAAACTCAACTCAAACTGTTACTGAAGTGTTGTTACGATTGTAATGGGGATGTTGACAGCCCAATCTGTACATGGAAAGGATCCACAAGATGCAATGTCCCAGGGACGTGATAATCTGTTTCGTAATTATATGACTTGAGGTATAAGTATTGACTGGGACACGGGGAACAAACTCTCCCACTCTATTCTTACATCCACCATAGATGCACTGCCCAGGTCATGTGTGTTCAAGTGTCAGTGGTGGGACTTGAACCCATGACCATCTCATTCACTACACCAAGAATTGGAGTTTCGGGGAATTTCCATTTTAATCAAGCAACGCTTTGGGTGTTGGTCCAGGAAAACACTCAGACCTAATGCCACCACATCAAATGAGCTTGTCCAGATAGGTCAAGGCTTTGCACTTGACCAGCCCGTAGTATGTTTCCAGCATGGCGCAGCGTCTGCTGTCAGTAATCTCCTCCCATGCCCTCACCAGCTCCTCGTCCGTCAGCCCGAACGAACTGAAGATGAAATTGTAGCAGCAACGATTGAACCTGACGTGCTTCTCCCCGGAGAACCTGGAGCTGTGGATGGGCACCACACCAGCCTTCTTGGCACAGATTCCAACATAAACATCTTCAGCTATTGAAGTGTCCATCGCCAGGGAAACAACAAAGACTTTCCTGGCCACATCCTGTGAGATGACAAAGGCAGTGGTGCTACAATAATCGGGGTAGAATTTCCCTGAATACCGACTAACAGGCATGTAGTGTTTACTCTGGGGCTCTCTGATGGGCAGAACCTGGTGGTAGACCCTCCCGATGTAAAGATCTTCTGCGTGCCTCTTCAAACCAAGCAGATATCCCATCAAGCTTTTGTAGTTAACAAAGGTACCCTCATCGGACTTCAGAATAAATAAAGCCTTGGAGCAAAACGTCACGGCCCAACGCATGATCATGATGGTTTTGTGGACACCGTTGCTGGGTGAATCCAAGAAGGTGCCTTGGATGATATCTTTGTGGTTTGCAAACTCTCTGTCGATCTCGCCCTGTGTTTCCGGCGTTTGAGGGATGCCGATGGCAAAGAGTGTCATCAAACGATATCTGCCCACCTTCGTCACGTTCGCCCAAGTCCGCCGGATAATTTCCCGCCGAGTTCGGTTTGCCGCGTTGCTGGACACGACGGCCAGGAGAAAGAGATCTCTGTCACCGCAGGCTCCTGCGTTACCGATGCGGAAGAACCTGGAGATGTTTTGCCTGACTGAGCTCACGTCCAGTTTTCTGGCTCTCTCTCGGATCTCCAGGGTTTGGGCATCCGTGTTGGTAGTCGGGGAGGATTGCAGTAGATATTCTTCCATAAAGTCCGCCCCGAAGAGAAAGGCGTGGAAAAGAACCACGTTGAAGAGCAGGAAACACCACTGGTGCGTGCGAAGCCTGCAAAATAACAGCTGGAAAAACAACGTTTTGTTTAAAGCAAGGAAAGGACCATTCAATTCAACCTATTCTTCATGCAAGGAAAGGACCATTCAATTCAACCTATTCTTCTGCTTTTAAAGCCACCCAGCTTCCTGTGCCATTCAATCTCAACTCTTTCTCACCGTTTATTTGATGGCTGTTTATCTTTCTTATCTCAGTAAACTCCACGGTTATCTTCATACATGAAATATGGAAACAACTACTGCAAACTCATGTTTTGCACCTTTTTAACTGTGGCGCTTGGAGCTGCAATCATATCGAATCATTAGGTGACACAAGAAACTGCAGATACCTGAATCTTGAGCAAAGCACAAAGTGCTGGATTACCTCAGCGAGTCGAGCAGCATCTGTGGAGGGAGTGGACAGGTTGGGTCCCCTTTCCAATCCAAAGAAGGGTCGTGACCCGCAACGCCATTGGTCCATTCCATCCCCAAATGCTGCCTAACCCAATGAGTTCCTCTGGCACTTTGTCTATTGCTCGACATTGAATCATTTACCTGAGTCAGCAATGTCATCTCCATTCGACATTTTGGAAACTTTGCGCTCATCTTAATCTTCATTGTTTGAAAAAAAAGGCCAAATTTTACTTTGAGATTTCAGCCTCCCGATTGTTCACACATACTGTATACTCAAAAAAGACTTTCAACTTTCAATACTCTCTACCTGACTTCCTGTAATATATGGTGTCATCGAAGCTTTTAAAAAAAAATCCTATTACCACATCTACACCACTGCCCCTTAGGAACCCAACTTTGGGTAGTTTTCAATTCCCCCGCCTTAATTAATTATTTTCAGAAAAAGCATCGCACAACAGAGGTAATACTGTTCAGCTAAACTTTTCTTCTTTGCCTCATAATGTATTACTGTTGTTATGACATATATCTCCAGCATCATCGCGAATCATGTCTCTCTGTAATAACTAGGAAGTCAAAGACCCTTATTATTTCCTTTATAAATAGAGCTGTTCAATGTGTTAATAAAATCAAAAGTGACACTATTTTACAACATAATTTTCAGTTGACGAAGTAAATTGGGGAAAATTATATGAGGTTGACATTCAAGATCACTGCCGCTGAAATTTACAATTTGTCTTTAAGATGCTTAATATTTCACGTAATCAGATCATGGTACTTCTGATTCGTTTCATTCTGATGGTGCAGCGAACTAAGTTCACATAATATGCATAAAATTCCAGTATCTAACAAAGGATAAAATGGCTTCTTCTTATTTTTTAAATGTTTTTACAGCCTCTCTAAATTCAAATGAGCAGTACGATGGCACAGCAGTAGAGTTGTTGCCTTACAGCGCTTGCAGTGCCAGAGACCCGGGTTTGATCCCGACTACAGGCGCTGTCTGTATGGAGTTTGTACGCTCTCCCTGTGACTTTTCTCCGAGAGCTTCGGTTTTCTCCCACACGCCAAAGACGTACTGGTATGTAGGTTAATTGGCATGGTATAAATGTAAATTGTCCCTAGTGTGTAGGATAGTGTTAATGTGCAGGGATCGCTGCTCTGTGCAGACTCAGTGGCCTGTTTCCATGCTATATCTCTAAACTAAACTAAAATAAAGCGATCCAAACATACTGAGTTCCTAAATGAATGACAGCCGTTGGAATTAAATCTTGCCACGCTGACAAGGTAATTTAGTTCTGCCAGTGACCAACTCTTTCAACCTGTTTCAACATCTCGGGTTTTTTTAAATGCTGCTTGGAGACCTCTGGTCTAATGATGTAACTCACTTACCTGCATGGCTCTCATAAGAACATCAAGTTCCAGGTGATTAGCTGCTCTATGATGTGGAGATTAACAGGTCTTAAGCAGTTGTGCATTGAATTTGTCGAAATGTTGTACGCAACCTTAAAACTGAGGCAAGAGATTTCAGGGTTGACCTAATTCCCCTCTTAGAAAGATGTACTCAGAGAGTGAAATCGTACAGCTCACGGCCAGATCAAATACCTGGGAAAGGAACAAAAAAACAAGTGAACATGTTAGATTATGTTCCATTGCTAACTTATTTTTCATATCTTCCTGTAAAATGTACATATCATCTTGGACACAGCATATATTTCAATGTGTACTTACTCACTGTGTGTGTATTCCTCCATTCTGCAGCATGCATTGTTGAAAGTAATTTGCGCCAGGTGAATTATTTAGTGGTAAAGGCGAGTTGAATCACCTTCAATATCAAATATCAGGTCATTGTAGACACGCATTAAATAGATCAAATTCCACCGTGCATTGAGGCATCCCGTGATAAATGAATGACACAGAGAACCAATAGCATTCGTAGTGTGGATTAGTTATGCTTATTGCATTCTCGAGGCCTATTAAAATGATACCAATGACTATTGAATAATATTAAATGATACCAATGACTATTGAATAATTTCAAGAATTGATAAGGTGTGCACGAAACTGAGGTCACCTCTGCCTTTATTTTTAAAAGTTGTTGGGGGACATTGAATTAATTGCTCTTGTATCTGGAATTGAATGGGAAATAGTCTTTTGGGGGAGGGGATAAAGGTGGTGCAGTGGTGAAGTTACATGTACAGTCGGTGCAGTTATATGGTTGATTGATCATTAGAGTTGTTATTAAGGAGACGGAGAGCATGTGAGGTGTCTTGGACATAGGTGGGGAGGGATTTGACCAGGGGGGATAGGATGGAGTCGAGGTAGGTGGGAATTAATTCAGTGGGACATGAGCAGGCAGAAACAATGGGTCTGCCGGGACAGTTCTGTTTGTGGATTTCAGGGAGAAGGTAAAATCAGTGATAGTGTTGGTGATTAAGGTCTGGTGCTCGTCGGTGGGGTCATGGTCCAAGCACAAGTAGGAGGAGGTGTCTGAGAGTTGTCGTCTGGCCTCGGTCCAGTAGATTCAATGAAATGAATTTAATGGATACTTTATGGAGGGGTCTAAGGGAAGAGCGAAGGGGCTAGTCTGAAGAAGGGTCTCGACCCGAAACGTCACCCATTCCTTCTCTCCTGAGATGCTGCCTGACCCCCTGAGTTACTCCAGCATTTTGTGAAATAAATACCTTCGATTTGTACCAGCATCTGCAGTTATTTTCTCACGCTAAGGGGCGAGAACTCAAAGGGAAGTGCATTATTAATCCTGGGATTAGATTTGGACTGCCCATAAAATCAACTATTTAGAACTCCAACCATATCTGAAGATTTCAGTGTTTGGCTCTACAACTGAGGCTGGAGCTGGCTGTGAAAGCCATGTACGGGGACATTTTTCAGTGCAGACTTTAGTTACCAACTGGCTTTTCTCATTGAGATTGTAAGATTAACACTTTAGCACAGGATTAAGCTTGGTTTTGGAAACTTTCTTGAATGCCTGATCCCATACGTCTCTCACCACCATGCCATTTAATTTCAACCCTTTGCTTGATCTTCACAGGGAAAATAAATGCGTGGCATTAGTTGAATTAAAGCATAAAGCCATGGCTTGTCGAAACATAGCATCAATCTTAGTTTATACATGTCAAGAAATTATACCATCCACTGCAGACTTGCATGTTTGTTTGCATTCATGTCTATGTATTGGATACACTTTGAATTGGTTTGTCATTTCCCACCCCTCCTTTATTTTACGTCAAGCTAGTGATCAGAGTGCCCCACTATTGTAATGACTTTCCTGTGTCGATCTCAATGTCATAAGAATAATCTCTGCTAGTAAGAGCATTCAGCTACTTAATCTCTTTTCCTGCAGTGTTGGTTAATCGGTACAACTGTCATAATTAAACCCAAAATCTCGCAACTCGAGCATTTTTGCAACTTGAGCAATTCATGTTGAAAGATTGGAGCGGCTAGGCTTGTATACACTGGAATTTAGAAGGATGAGAGGGGATCTTATCGAAACATATAAGATTATTAAGGGGTTGGACACATTAGAGGCAGGAAACATGTTCCCAATGTTGGGGGAGTCCAGAACCAGGGGCCACTGTTTAAGAATAAGGGGTAGGCCATTTAGAATGGAGATGAGGAAAAATGTTTTCTGTCAGAGAGTTGTAAATCTGTGGAATTCTCTGCCTCAAAAGGCAGTGGAGGCCAATTCTCTGAATGCTTTCAAGAGAGAGCTAGATAGAGCTCTTAAGGATAGCGGAGTCAGGGGGTATGGGGAGAAGGCAGGAACGGGGTACTGATTGAGAATGATCAGCCATGATCACATTGAATGGTGGTGCTGGCTCGAAGGGCCGAATGGCCTCCTATTGTCACCTATTGACACCTATTGTCACCTATTGTCTATTGTCTATTGTTTATTATCTATTTTTAAATGAAGCTGGTTAATTTAAGGCAGCGGGTTTATTTCACTAAGATGAAAAGGATGCCACCAGTTATTCCGAAGGGCTCCAACTTTAAATAGAACTGTTAAATATTAAAATTAAATAAGACTCGAGTTCTAAATTTAAATAGAGCTGCTAACCGCCCAATGTAGTTAGCAGTTCTGTTGCTTCATACATTCATCCCAGCAGGTTCTCTTCTGCACATTATAGCCAAGTGTTTAAATGAGCAATTCAATGCCAGGTTATTGAGTAAAGCATGTGTACTGGATCCACGGGAATGTGTCAGTTCACCAAATGTGCGACTTGCATTGTGTCATCTTCACCACTCCAACCCCACCACCAAGACATGCTCCAACCCTACCACCAAGACGTCTGTAGTTCATGCTTCCGAAGAACCTGCAATGAGTGTTTAATCTATTAAACCATGATAATCTGCAAAGAAAAATATCCTGGGCCTGACTGCTTCTCCCAATAACACTGTGTACACCACTTCAAATTGTAATGTGTTTAATTTTGAGTTACAGCATGGAAACAGGCCATTCAGCCTTCTGAGTCCACGCCAACCAATCAATGATCACCTGTACATGAGTTCTATCTTACAAAACTAAGGACCAATTAACCTGCAGACCTGCATATCTTTGGGATGTGGGAGAAACCCCAAGCGATCACAGGAAGAATGTATAAACTGTGCAGACAGCACCCATATTCAGGATTGAACGCAGCTCTCTGATGAATGTGAGGCAGCAACTCTACCACTGTGTCACTGTGCTGTCCAGTTGGTCATTTCGTTTATTTGCCTACAGAATTTACGTAAATTGCCTATTAAGCAAGTTGAGAAGTGCCTGGATTGTAGTGACTGTGGTATATTGGATGAAATTAGTCAGTAAAATTGCGGAAATGGTCCACTAAGTATTTTGAAACTTGTTTATACCTCCACGTATTTGCATCAGGATCAAAGACTTCAACACTTTTCAAGTAGGTTGTGCCATCAAAGCCACCAACAGCCATCAGCAGTCCATTTACAACAGAAAGCCCAACCTGTGCATAGGAGAGGACAAAAAGCCATCAGCAGTCCATTTACAACAGCAAGCCCAACCTGTGCATAGGAGAGGACAAAAAGAAAGTTGTCGATTGCCAAAAACAGCAGTATTTACTTTAATAGATTTTCTATAACAAATGCAAACTGGCTGGTACAAAGGAAGACTCAGGTTGTGTACTCTGTGTCAGTTTGCTCAATGCAGGGGGCTGTAAGTTGAGCAGAGTTTAGCAACGTCACATTAAAAAATAGCAATTTAAAAAAAAATCCATCCCACTGGTTGCTCAGTGGATAATTCACATTTTATATTTCTTCCTAATCTGTGAATCAGAAAATATGGGCAAAGAATTATTTTAAAATGCATGTTGAATGTTAGTGATCACTAGGTAAAAGTACACACCAGAGACACAAGAAACCGCAGATGCTGGAAACTTGTGTTGGAGGAACTCAATAGACAATAGACAATAGGTGCAGGAGGAAGCAATTTGGCCCTTCGAGCCAGCACCACCATTCAATGTGATCATGGCTGATCATTCTCAATCAGTACCCCGTTCCTGACTTCTCCCCATACCCCCTGACTCCGTTATCCTTAAGAGCTCTATCTAGCTCTCTCTTGAATGCATTCAGAGAATTGGCCTCCACTGTCTTCTGAGGCAGAGAATTCCACAGATTCACAACTCCCTGACTGAAAAAGTTTTTCCTCATCTCAGTTCTAAATGGCCTACCCCTTATTCCTAAACTGTGGCCCCTGGTTCTGGACTCCCCCAACATTGGGAACATGTTTCCTGCCTCTAACGTGTCCAACCCCTTAATAATCTTATACGTTTCGATAAGATCTCCTCTCATCCTTTTCAGCAGTACTGGAGGAACAGCGGGTCAGGCGGGATCTATGGAGGGAATGGACAGGTATTCCCCACTTGCTGCCAGACCCACTGACTACCTCCAGCATTCAGAGTGTACCCCGTGCTCACAACACTGACAGCATGAGCAAGCCTATAATCTCACGGTCATGTTCTTCTATGTTGTTGCATGGGAAGAAAGGAAGCCACACTTACGTACATTCTGAAAATTTGTTTCCCTTCAGAATAAAGTTATTGTGCACATTACAGCAGAAATCAACTTCTAATCCTACGTAACTCTAAATTTAATCATGTATTGTCTTTCTGCTGACTGGACAGCATGCAACAGAAGTTTTTCACTGTACACGTAACAATAAACGGAACTGAACTGAATAGCAAGATGGCCAATGTGTCAAGTCAAGTCAAGTTTATTTGTCACATACACATACACGTTGTGCAGTGAAATGAAAGTGGCAATGCCTGAGGACTGTGCACAAACAAAGTAGTTCTAAAGAACTTTGTGTAGTTCTAAAGAACAAAAAGTCACTTAAATAAGCAAATGCTTCATTTTAAGCATGTTGCGAGAGGAGCAAAGAGGTACTGAGGGGAGGGAATGCTGGAACTCAAGGCCCTTCCTGGGGCTCTAACGGTGGATTAAATGAGAATGTAATTATCGCAGAGGGATGGAGGACTGGAATAAATGAGTAGAAGACCACACAGTGAATTTGAAAAAGATAGATTTATTTTAAAGTGGACATTATTTAAACGAGCATGGATGAATGAACACCCTATTGTCACATGTGATGAGGCACAGTGACTTGTTTTGCCTCCCCAAGGTATGCAAATAGCCACCACATAAAGGACGCCGGCAAGTGTTGGTAGAAAATATCGGGATTACAGAAGGAGAGCCAAGAGTGCTGTTATGATCTCGAGCATGTGGGCGGATCGGCAGAACAAGGGTAGCTAGCAGGTAGGTTGTTGGAATAATTCAGGCTTGAGGTCACAAAGGCATGAATGGCAGCAGACAAGATGGAGGAATTAGTTTTAGTGGGACATGGTCAAACATGACAACAAAATTGTGAATAGATAAATGAATAGGGTCAGGTTGGGGATGATGCTAGGATTTATGGCAGATGCTTTAGAAACATAGAAACATAGAAAATATGTGCAGGAGTAGGCCATTCGGTCCGACCCTTCGAGCCTGCACCGCCATTCAATATAATCATGGCTGATCATCCAACTCAGTATCCCGTACCTGCCTTCTCTCCATACCCCCTGATCCCTTTAGCCACAAGGGCCACATCTAACTCCCTCTTAAATATAGCCAATGAGCTGGCCTTTGGTCTTCTTAATATTCAGTCTCACCGCACACAGATTTAGTATTTACTTACTCCGCTCCGTCTGGGTGTCATAGCAACCACGGGAGTCCACTGATTGGTTTTGAGGCTGTATCGTTCAGCACTGCTGAGCTCCGTTGTATCGTCACGTCCCCACACTGCATAGATCATGTCCTGGAAGACAGCACAACCAAGGTGCTTCTGTCTTGATCCCATGGGTGGACAAGGAGACCAGTGATTCTCCTGAGGAATGAAACGTTCAACTGGAAAGTACATGAACCCAAACAACAATGTCAATGGAGCAAAGTAGGCTGTGTGCATATTCTTGGTAGCTCACACAATTTCAATTTTTTCAATTGCACGTTATTTAAGGTTTGTCCTGGGTCCGAGCAAAGATGTGGGCTGCTGTTCTACCAAATATTGACTGGTTGCATCATGGCCTGGTTTGACAACTTGAACGGCTAAGATTGAAGGAGACCACAGGGAGTGGTAGACACTGCTCAGTCCATCGTAGGTACTGGCATGCCCACCATTGAAGGGATCTTTAGGAGGCACTGCATCAAAAAGGCAGCCAATATCAAACACCCACACCACCCTGCACACATTATCATTTTGCTACCACCATCGGGAAGAAGGTACAGGAGTTTAAAAACAGACCTCCAGGTTGAAGAACAGCTTTTTCCCCTGCAATCACAACATAAGGTCATAAGTGATAGGAACACAATTAGGCCATTCGGCCCATCAAGTCTATTTCACCATTCAATCATGGCTGATCTATCTCTCCCTCCTAACCCCATTCTCCTGCCTTCTCCCCATTCTCAGCATCATGCAACACTAACCTCAACAACTATAATCTTCCATGGACTATGTCTTTGACTGCACTGCAGACTTTGGTTTTTGCACTATTATGGTTACATAGTATAACTTTTATAATTCATTATATCATTATATATTTGTCTGTCTGTGTTATTGCATTAGCAGGACTGTTCCAATGCAGCAATAAGAATTTAATTGTTCCGTTGAATCAATTAAACATTCTCGACCCCTGGGAGTGTATACAAGAAGTAATTCAAACAAGCAAATAATCAAAGCAAGCCAATCTAATGAAACAAATCATCTGCTAGAGAAACTCAGCAGGCTGAGTGACATTTATGGAAGTGAAAGGGATTATCAACGTTTTGGACAACTTCTCCCTCTCACCCGACAATAGGTGCAGGAGTAGGCCATTCGGCCCTTCAAGCCAGGACCACCATTCAATGTGATCATGGCTGATCATTCTCAATCAGTACCCTGTTCCTGCCTTCTCCCCATACCCCCTGACTCCACTATCCTTAAGAGCTCTATCTAGCTCTCTCTTGAATGCATTCAGAGAATTGGCCTCCACTGCCTTCTGAGGCAGAGAATTCCACAGATTCACAACTCTCTGACTGAAAAAGTTTTTCCTCATCTCCGTTCTAAATGGCCTACCCCTTATTCTTAAACTGTGGCCCCTGGTTCTGGACTCCCCCAACATTGGGAACATGTTTCCTGCCTCTAATGTGTCCAACCCCTTAATAATCTTATATGTTTCAATAAGATCCCCTCTCATCCTTCTAAATTCCAGTGTATACCTTTCCACAGATGCTATCCGACCCGCTGAGTTCCTCCAACAGATTGTTTGTTGCTCCAGATGCTGGCATCTGCAGTCCCTTGTGTCTCCGAGTTAATCAAAAGCTGGCCTTCATATCCAGAGGACTGGGAACAGCACTGAAGTTTCACTGGAGCAATACAATGCATTAGCTTGACTGGAATACTGTAAATGGTTCTGGGCACTTTTTTAAATATCATGGCACTGGGGGGGGGGGGTGAAAGAATCAAGAATGACACCTAGAATTCAAGTTTCAATAATCTGAAGTGTTCCCTGGAATGTAGACGATTAAGAGGTGACTCAGTTTGAAGCCAGGACATTAAGGGGAATTGTGTAAGAAGGAACTGCAGATGAAAGACACAAAAAGCTGGAGTAACTCATCTGGACAGGCAGCATCTCTAGAGAGAGGAAATTCCTTCACATTAAGGGAAATTGACAGGGTGGAAAGAAATTATTTCCACTCATTCAGAATCATACACCAGGAGATGCAAACGTAAGCCAGGCCTTTCAGGAACAGGCAAGAGTGTTTTTCCCCATAGCGGGTGTGGAAATCTGGCAAGTCTGCAAACAACTGACCGAGCTTCAACCGGTCTCAAATTTACAATTGACAGTGGATTTTATTTCATTAAAAGGTTTTGTGGGATTCTGGACAAAGTTAAATATATTGTGCCAGGACAGCTTCGATTTCATCAAATAGCAAAAATAGGGGAAACTGGGTCCCTCCCATTCCCATAACCTAAGCATTCTGGACAACCGAAGGCTGTTGAAAAGGTCACAGCTGCAAGTTCTTTCGCACTGCATCTAGAATATACCATTGATTTCCTCATTGCCACATGTAAAAGCATTATCTGCTTGCGTTTACTTATGATTTAGTTCAGCATTAGGACTCCATCTATGGGTCTTCCCTCAACTGCTTCAAGAACTCACCTCCTTCCTCATGTCTCAATGACTACAACTGGTTTCAATCTGACTTTCCCTGACTCGCTAGTCCAAGTACACTGAATTGTGAATTTATTAATTCTTTATTAATTATTAATAACTCCTTGATAACTTCCAGTTTCCAGCCCCCCACTCCCTCATATTCACCATGGATGTCCAGTCACTCTACACCTCCATCCCCCACAAGGATGGTCTTGAAGCCCTTCGTTTCTTCCGCGACCGTAGAACCAGCCAATCTCCATCTACTAACACTCTCCTCCGCCGATCAGAGCTGGTTCTCACCCTCAACAACTTCTCCTTTGACTCCCCCTCACTTCCTCCAAATCCAAGGCGTAGCTATGGGCACTCGCATGGGCCCTAGCTATGCCTGCCTCCTTGTTGGGTACGTCGAACAATCCCTGTTCCAGATGTACTCTGGCCCCATCCCCAAACTCTACCTCCGCTGCATTGGTGCTACCTCTTGTACCCGTGCAGAACTCACTGACGTCACACATTTCACCACTAATTTCCATCCTGCTCTTAAATATACTCCGACATCTCCCTACCATTTCTGAATCTCACCATCTCCATCACAGGAGACAGACTAGTGACCGACATCTACTATAAACTCACTGACTCCCACAGCTATCTGGACTACACTTCTTCCCACCCTGTCTCCTGCAAAAAGTCTAACTCCTACTCCCAATTCCTCCGTCTACGCCGCATCTGCGCCCGGGATGAGGTGTTTCACACTAGGGCATCAGAGATGTCCTCATTCTTTAGGAAATGAGGCTTCTCCTCCTCCATTACAGATGAAGCTCTCACTAGGGCCTCCTCTATACCGCTCTTGCTCCCCCCATTTGTAACAAGGACAGAGTCCTCCTTGTTCTCACCCTCCACCCCATCAGCCAACGTACCCAACAAATTATCCTCCAACATTTCCGTCACCTCCAATGGGATCCCACTACTGGCCACATCTTCCTACCTCCTCCACTTTCTGCGTTCCGCAGAGACCGTTCCCTCCGTAACTCCCTGGTCCACTCATCCCTTCCTACCCAAACCACCCCCTCCCCAGGCATTTTCCCCTGCAACCGCAGGAGATGCAACACCTGTTCCTTTACCTCCCCCCTCGACTCCATCCAAGGACCCAAACAGTCTTTCCAGGTGAGGCAGAGGTTCACCTGCACCTCCTCCAACCTCATCTATTGTATTCGCTGCTCTAGATGTCAACTTCTCTACATCGGCGAGACCAAATGCAGGCTCGGCGATCGTCTCGCTCAACACGCCTTAACCAACCTGATCTCTCGGTGGCTGAGCACTTCAACTCCCCCTCCCAGTCTGACCTTTTTGTCATGGGCCTCCTCCAGTGTCATAGTGAGGCCCACCGCAAATTGGAGGAACAGCACCTCATTTCGCTTGGGCAGCTTACAGCCCAGCGGTATGAACATTGACTTCTCCAACTTTAGATAGTCTCTGTCCCCCTCTTCCCCTCCCCAGTTCTCCCACTGTCTTCCTGTTTCCACCTATATCCTTTCTTTGTCCCGCCCCCCCTGACATCAGTCTGAAGAAGGGCCTCAACCCAAAACGTCATCCATTCCTTCTCTCCAGTGATGCTGTCTGACCCGCTGAGTTACTCCAGCATTTTGTGATATCTTGTTGATATTGTAAATACATTAATGAATCAGTTGTTGACAAAATGACTCTTGAATCTGTATTTGTATTTAATACTTGTATAGTATTTAAATATCAATGCAAAAATACTGAACCAGTTTTGGAATAAAATCTTGTCCGAGAAGGACTTCTGCGTCTGAATATATAACTCAACTGATTCACAACTATTTCAACAAACCAGTTATCACACTGGTAATTGAGCTTGGGTATTGAAGACAGTCAGAACAAGAAACAGCATTTCTCTCCTTCAAGCACGTTGGGTGTACTCTCGAAAAAAGGAACATCAGTTGCTGGTTTACAAAAAAAACAAACTACTGGAGTAACTCAGCAGGTCAGGTACCATTTCCGGAGGACATGGATAACTGATTTTTTTTCAGGTTAGGACCCTTCTTCACATGCAAACTATCCAGATCTGAAATGCCACCTACTGTATCCATGTTCTTCACAGATACTGCCAGATCTGCTGAGTTACTCCAGCACTTTTTGGGGGAGTTTGCTCTGGTACATTTTCCAAAAAGGTAGAACATTCCCTCCAGCACACAATTTAACTAATCGAGTCAAATATTCCTATTATGAACCAATCCAGCCTTGTCCAGAGAATGAATTCCAATTTATTTAATGCAAATCAGTGGTTACATTTGAGACAGTGACTAATCATCGAGCTTGTTAGGCCACTTGTAGATATCATTGTGTATCCAAGAACTTCAATCGTTATTCAATAAATAATCAATGTTAAGTTTGCAAAAAGTTCATGTCCTCTTCAGCACACTGCCCATCAGTTGTTGCAGGTGATTCTACCTCTGGCCAGATTTCCAAGTAATTTTCATCTGTCAAGGTATCCAGATCTGGCATATGGATTGATGATGTTCCCATTGCTAGTGTTGCTTCCGAAGTCCAACTTTTGTTGGGACCATTTGAATCCACAGTTGATGCTGAATTCTTCAAAGTTGGCGGCTGTGAAAGAGGTTTTTTTAGTGAAATTTCAAAAAAATCCAGACTTATAGATTATTTTAAGGATTTGAGTATATGCAATATTTTAGAAAAGTCTCAGTGGCGCAACAGATAACGGCTAATGAGCTCAAGATATAATGAACAGTGTTGAAATTAGTGATGATACATTGCTTGCAGCAGCATTCACTGATAAATGATTCAGTGGCATGGAGTGGCATCTACCACTGGGCAACAAAGGTCAAGTGTCTGAATTTGATTTTGGATAGCAGAGGCAAAAGTGTATAAAATCGTGAGGGTAATTGGATGAATACAGTCATTTACCCTGGGTTGGGGAATCAAGAACGAGGGGGCATAGGTTTGAAATGAAAGGGGACAGATTTAAAGGAACCTTGTCTAGTGCTAATGAAAAAATTGCCTGTGAATGAAAACACTGCAGATGCTGATAATCTGACAAAATGCTGGTAACAGTGCAAGTCAGATAGCACATGTAAAAAGCTTAATGTTACAGAATCTTCAGGCACGGGTAATTCAACCCAAAACATCACAATTTTTTTTTCTTAACTGTTGAGGATTTGTGGTTAGAATTTCTCACAGATGGTTGGTGGAATCTGGAATGCATTGCCTTTGTATTAGGAATAGGCACTCAGCATCTAAGTACCCGGACAAGCATTTAAATGGCCAAGGCAGTGAGATGACAATCAATGGGCTAAAGTAGATGGGTGCTGACAGTAGACATGGATGGCCAAAGGGCCCCGCTTTTTTGGAAGATAATTCGGAATTCTAATTTCTGGCTTTGTAATATATATTAACACATCATCCGCATATATCATTAGTTGGTCGTAGTAATGCTATAAAGATGATCTTTCTTCCACAGCTACTATACTTATTTCAAGCAATTCCGATCTATCTTCCAAAAAAGTTTTTTTTAAAAAATTGATTCAATTGTTACTAATTTTATTTGGGACTACAAGACTCATAGAATAAATAAAAGACATCTATGCAAGTCTAAAATTAATGGAGGAATTGCATTACCTAACTTTTTATTTTATTATTGGGCGGTTAATATTAAAAATATAACTTGCTGGTTGGATGATTCTGATCAACAACCGGATTGGTTAAAGATGGAGAAAGAGGATTGTTTACCATTTGATATTGGTGCGATCCTCTTAGCTCCAATAAATTTAAATAAAAAAACATATGGAGGTAATCCCATTATACACAGTGTTATCCGTACCTGGAAACAATTAAATCTTACTTTAAAATTGAGTAAACTATCTGCTTTCCTCCCTATTGCGAATAATCCTTCTTTTAAACCGTCTGTCTTAGATAGAGGATTTGCTCAATGGAAAAGTTACGGAATTAAAAGGGTGGGAGATCTTTATCATAAGGGAACTTTTCTTTCTTTTCAGGATTTACAGCAGAAGTACGGATTACATGTTAATAATTATTTTAGATATTTACAACTTAGAGATTATGTAAAATCACACATGCAAGAATATAAGTTTAGAGGTCCAGAAATACTTGATGTATGCCTGAATCGACATTATAATTCAAATAAATTAATATCCTTTATTTATAATACTCTCCTTGACACTGACATTCCGTCATCAGAATCTTATAGACGAGCATGGGAGGACGAATTGAATCAACTTATAATGCAAGATATATGGGATGAAAGTTTACAACATATACATCAATGTTCATTAAATACTAGACATTCCTTAATACAATTTAAAATAATACATAGATTACATTATTCGAAGACGAAATTAAATAGGATTTTTCCTAGTATCTCTCCTATTTGTGAGGTTCGATCCTGACTACGGGTGCTGTACTGTAAGGAGTTTGTACGTTCTCCCCGTGACCTGCGTGGGTTTTCTCCGAGATCTTCGGTTTCCTCCCACACTCCAAAGACGTACAGGTATGTAGGTTAATTGGCTGGGTAAATGTAAAAATTGTCCGTAGTGGGTGTAGGATAGTGTTAATGTGCGGGGATCGCTGGGCGGCACGGACTTGGAGGGCCGAAAAGGCCTGTTTCCGGCTGTATATATATGATATGATATGATATGATATGAAGAAGCTAACTTAACTCATATTTTCGTAACTTGTATAAAAATGCAAAACTTCTGGTTGGAGATTTTTAAAATAGTTTCTAAAGTTATTAACAAAAAATTAGATATGGATCCAAAATTAATTATATTAGGATTATCAGAATATACTACAAATTTTACAGCAAGTCAGGTACATTTTCTTGATTACAGTCTAATAACTGCGAAAAAATTAATACTTAAATTTTGGGAAAAAACCAATAACCCCCACAATTAAAATGTGGACTACGGAAATGACAGAGACCCTGCATTTGGAAAAAATAAGATTTGCCTTAATTGACAAACCTGAGTTCTTTTTAAAAATATGGTCTCCATTTATTGAATTTTTAGAAAAGTAAATGGGTTTGGCACAGGACTATAATAAATTTTTTAAATTAAAAGTTGTAACTGGAGTTAGGGGTTGGATGTACTGCTATTGTCTCCCGGATCTACTCCCTTTAATTTTTATAGTTAGATCCTTTTTAAAAAAATATATATATAGATATATATTTTTTTTAAACCCTTTTATTCTCTCTCCTCAAGTTTATAGTTTTTTGTTGTTGTTTTTTTCTACTTTCTCTTTTCAAAAATTTAAAAATTGAAGCTATGTAAGAACTCTGCAACAAATGTGTTTTTAAAAAAAAATTCTATTTGTACATATGCTTTTCAAAAAATAAAAAATAAAAAAAAAATAAAAAAAGATTTAAAGGAACCTTGTCTAGTGCTAATGAAAAATTTGCCTGTGAATGAAAACACTGCAGATGCTGATAATCTGACAAAATGCTGGTAACAGTGCAAGTCAGATAGCACATGTAAAAAGCTTAATGTTACAGAATCTTCAGGCACGGGTAATTCAACCCAAAACATCACAATTTTTTTTTCTTAACTGTTGAGGATTTGTGGTTAGAATTTCTCACAGATGGTTGGTGGAATCTGGAATGCATTGCCTTTGTATTAGGAATAGGCACTCAGCATCTAAGTACCCGGACAAGCATTTAAATGGCCAAGGCAGTGAGATGACAATCAATGGGCTAAAGTAGATGGGTGCTGACAGTAGACATGGATGGCCAAAGGGCCCCGCTTGTGTTGTACAGCTATTGAGGACTCCACACGGTGGAAGGCAGCACAGTGGCGCAGCGGTAAAGTTGCTGCCTTACAGTGAATGCAGCACCGGAGACTCGGGTTAGATCCTAACTACGGGCGCCATCTGTACGTTCTCCCCGTGACCTGCGTGGGTTTTCTCCGAGATCTTCGGTTTCCTCCCACACTCCAAAGACGTACAGGTATGTAGGTTAATTGGCTGGGCAAATGTTTAAAAAAATTGTCCCTAGTGGGTGTAGGATAGTGTTAGTGTGCGGGGATCGCTGGGCGGCGCGGACCCGGTGGGCTGAAGGGCCTGTTTCTGCGCTGTATCTCTAAATCTAAATCCACAGTTAAAGCCAACACTGATCAACTCTAGTTGCAGGATGAATAATTGGGACATGTACAGCTCCTTTGCATGGGGAGTAAGTAGTGTTTGTCCTAAAAGGGAAAGGTGTGGTGAGTACCTGCAGAATACTGAACTAATAATTTCCAAAATGTA